>NW_008665312.1:0-9973 GCF_000695815.1 Acanthisitta chloris | reverse complement strand
GGCTGTGGATTCATTGCATGTGTTATGTTTTGGAGACCTGTGTGTGTGGTGTACTGTACAAGGTACACTGATGAGTCTGAGTCAGTTATGCACAGACTGCGTATTAGTGCTTGCTGAAGGTCCAGCATCCATACTTACTTAAGTGTCATAGTAGTTTTGAACATGATGCTTATAGAACATCTCAGATGTTCTAATCCTGTTATTTCCCAGCCCAGCCTCCAGCAAAACTGGAGTTTAAATCATATGTGGGGGTCAATGGGTCCTACTCCGCAAGGGATAAAGAAGTAGACAGTGACACAGGTGAGCTTGGGAGATAGTGTGATGGATGGGAAAGGATGTGAAGGAGAAGGACACTGGTGTGTGAGAGGCTTTTTTGAGACATTCCAATTAGTGTCTTGATTTACAAATCCTGCTCTTAAACCTGCAGCCCCACAAGGTCAATTTTAAAGGGATGCTGTCACAGGGCTGATGTTTGACCATGATGGACCTTTGTAAACCAGCATGTTCTGATGGAAACTGCAATCAATGGAAGTATCTCCATCTATATCATTCAAAAATCCCTGGAAGCAGGCTCTGTGTGTTTTGGACAGGATCATCTTGCCCACCTGTTGCCTTTGCAGCTCTGGCACTACAGCATTCTTCCAATGCAACTGAAGTGACTGGAAGTCAAAGTGAAAATGAGATTGTTTAGATTGTGTGGTGAGGAAAAATGCATGTAGCGTGGCAAGTACATGAGATTTTAAAAATGCTGCTGTGGTGCTAGGATTTGGTTTTAATCCTGACTCTTGGGTGGGCAGAGTTCACTTCCAAACATAAGGAAAGTTCTTGGGTTTGTAAACATAATTTCTGCTAACCTGTCTTTGCTCCAGCCCAGGAGGGGAATCAGCATTGTGCTGTATTTCTTTGTGCTGGTGGGGGTGAAGTAGGGGACTGCCTTTAATTGCCTGCCATTGTTTTGCACGGGGACTGGATGAAAACAAAGGTTCCAGCAATCAAAGGTCGTGGTGAAAAATGTTCAGTGGGTGGAAGGGGTGAGAGGTGCTCTTGTCTGCTTGCTTTTTACATGCAAAATGGACATTGACCATCAGAGCACTTAGATGCGAGATGCGTGGTGGGGGTGAAGTAGGGGACTGCCTTTAATTGCCTGCCATTGTTTTGCACGGGGACTGGATGAAAACAAAGGTTCCAGCAATCAAAGGTCGTGGTGAAAAATGTTCAGTGGGTGGAAGGGGTGAGAGGTGCTCTTGTCTGCTTGCTTTTTACATGCAAAATGGACATTGACCATCAGAGCACTTAGATGCGAGATGCGCAGATTTTTTACATGCAAAATGGACATTGACCATCTCAGCACTTAGATGCGAGATGCAAGACCCAGATTTGAGTTGCTGCTTTACTTGGTTCAGGTCTGCCCTTCCAGATTACATTATGGATGTGTGAAATTTCAGTGGATAACATGTGACTCCAAAATGAATATATATTCCAATAAAACACTCTAGACTGGACAAAATTGTAATTTTTTTCTGAGAAATCTTTCAACCAGTTGTACTTTCTAGAAGTTTTCCTGAGGGCCTGGCACTGTTTTTGGTGTGAGAGACCTTGTTTGACTGACGTCTTCCACTTCGTTGTCAAGTTTAGCTTTTCATTTCAGGTCTTGCAACCCTAAAATTTGGTTCATTTTTCCCAGCTATTAGCAATTTAGCTAGTCAAAGGTATGCAGACTCTGCATCCTGTGACTATTTCATCTTTTGAGAACTGCAGCCACAGCCTTAAACAATGCTGTGAGCAGTGTCTGGATACTTCTGGTCTCTACCCCGGGTGCCTGTTCTCCCTCCCTCTGGGCAGGGCCTGACAAGGCAAGATGATACAAGAGCAGTGCAATCAAACGTTTTCCTGTCTCTCCTCACAATTGCTGGTCACTCCTCTCTCCTTTAATGCAGCTGCTGCCGGTGTGGTGCTGTGCCAGTTTGTTGGCAAGGAGTTGGTGCACTCTCCTCCCTTGGCACCTCTGGCTTACAGCTGGGTCTGAGGTACCCCACATCCAGGGACTTTGTTCTTTTCCTGTGGCTGCACAGTGTTTTGAAGGGTGCCAGCTCTGCAGGGCTTGCCGCTTGCCTCGAGCTGGTGAAAAGTACTAAATAATCCTCGTTGGGGGTTTGGTTTTTCTTTTCTTTCTTTTGGCCTCCCCTGTCAGCCTGGAAAATTTATGCTGCTCGGAAGAAAACATTCCACTCATCTGCAACCTACTACAGCTGCTGTGTGAGTAATTAAGTATGGAAAGGAGAAAGGGAGAGGGGAGAAGAAAGATAGGAGCTAGTGTTTCATATGGAAAGCATCAGGCCAGAAGTGGCTTTGTTTCTGACACGTGGACAGTGGAGAGGCTGCATTTGCTGCACAATGGAAAACCGGTGCCAGTGGAAAGAAACCTCCCTCATTAGTGGCTAGACCAGATGGGGATGAACTCCAGCGTCTCTTGCTTTTATTTTTAAATTTGTCTGCATTTTAAAATAATAAAGGAGAAGCAAAGAGCACTATACTGACTGATTTGAGAGTACCGCCAGTTTAGGTGAAATAGCTCTTTACTGTCCCCATTTGATGTTGCTGTCCCACTTTGTTCTGGTGGTGTCATAGTCCTCCCCCAGGTGTTCATAAGCTGTGCCAGCACCTCCGAGTGGTTGTGAACATCTGAACGTTGCTGTGCATCAGATTCTGACCAAGGTATGTGTTTCTTTTATTTGTTTTTGGGTTCTGATCTTTCAGGATAGTGTAAAATATGTTTTTAGGCTTTCCTGTACAATCAGAGAAACCAGGAACTTGGTGGTGAGAAAGGTGGTTCTGATGTAACCAGAAGCCTCTTAGAGTTGGGCTTTAAAAAAAACTGTGAAAGAGCTTGTAAGCTGCTTCTCTTGCAGGTTTGAGAATTTTAGGGGAAGTGTATGTCACCTACTACCTAAAGTAGTTTCCTTCTTTCTACTGCAGGAAGACAGTGTAGACTTCTCTTATTGGCACATCCCTTGTCTCTCCTGTGTTTTAAAAGTGCAGAGAAAGGTTGTTGTTTGCAGTGGTTGAAGATGGAAGAACCTGATTTAACCTGAGGGTTTTTTTAGAGGGAATGTGTCTTTGGTGTTTGATTGTACAGTTAAGGTCAGGGAGAGCTTTGTGGTTTCTTACATAGATTACAGGTTGAAACCTTCCAGACACAGGCTGAAATACCTGTCTCCAGTGACTCCTAAATGAAGATGTTTGCTTGAAAGGTGCCTCAGGATCTGGGGGTGATTTGAGGGTTTAAGAAGGTAATATGAGGGCATTGCTCTTGCTTGGTTTACATGCCTCCAGAACAGCCTGATCCCATGGCACCACACTGTACTTCTGAGTTGGCTGCAGAGCTCATGCTTTCTCTTGAGGCAGCCCTGATTTTCTCTTCACTCTGGATAGTTTTGTGTTTTCTGAGAGTTACTCCTTTATTAATCTTGGATGCTGGCAAATAAGTTTCAGGGTACACAGTTTAAATGGTCTTCACTGAGTGTGCCTGTCTTGTCTTGGGCTTTCTGAGCTTTGATGGTTTGTTTAAAACATGAATAAACCCCAGATGTTTGAGGGAGAACAGAAGAATGCCCGTGCAGAGTTACTTTTTGGTGTGAGTGACTTGGTGAACAGGTGACTTCCCAGTACTGTTTCTGAGTGCTGAGAAGAATACCAGCAGGTGCACAGAGCCCTGTAAATGCTGCAGTGGGATTTATTTTTCCAACATGAGAAATTCATGTTACATTTCTTTGAAGAATACAACTGAGGGAGAGCAAGAGGAGCAAGGTGTGGGTGGTTTCTTACTCCCAAATACCTTCAGTGCATGTGACTCCAAGTGTTGAGTGCTTTTCGAGCTGGACACTGAGTTGAATGCTCTAGGTTGAAGATTCCACCTCACTGGGACTGTCTCATGTGAATTACCTTCATGCAGTGAGAGCTGTACTATATACCATTCAGTCAGTGTTTTGTTTGAGCAAGCTGCATCTGTGGTCAGGTGTTGTTACACTGTGGTATAAGATTGGAATTTCTGTCTCATTTCCATTTCTTTATGTCTAAGTGGAAAAGATCAAGAAGACCATTGGCATGCAGTTTGGAATGCTTTTTCTCTTTGTAAATGGGGAGAATAGTACCCACATCACATTGGGGATTTCAGTCAGTGAGTGCAGATCTGGCAAAGTTACAGTGGTGATATGTGAATTCCACTGGTGTGACGTCCATGAAGGCACTTGACACATTGCAGGAGAATAGTCTATACGGATCCCAGGTCTCGTCAGGATGTGGAATAAATACCAGGACATGGGCAGAAAACAGCACACCCATTTTAATTATTTGATTAAAACAATATTGCTGCTCTGTGGCTCATAAATGTATTTCCACTGGTGTTGGGAGGAGGAGATATTCTCAAGTGTCATAATGAGAGAGTACAAGTTTCTAAAATGTTGCACAATAGGCCACCAAGTTGTGCTCTAGCTATATTGACTTATTTCTGTTTTATGGCTTCAGGCATCCTAAAATACCATTTCTCTCTCCACCTTCTGCTAATAACTAATGGAAACTGTACCGGAAAGAAATTTTCTTTCCATGGAGTGGGAGGTCCTGAGCAGCACTCTATAAAGAGGATGTAGCATGATTTGTTTTCATTGGGTTTTCAAATGAAGACAATGTGGGTGTGGGAGGGAACGAGAAGGTGTTTCTAAGTGTTAAATGTGGCCTTCCCAACACTGCAAGGTAGGATGATGTCTGGTGTGGGCATTGCATCCCCCAGGGCAGTAATACTCATCTCTGGAATGAAGACAGATGAGAGAGGTTTCTTGGATAGAAGGAAGGATCCCATTCTGATTTATCCTCAGAGTTTCGGTGGAAACCAACCTGAAAGTGAGTTTAAATGAGTATCTGAGGGAGCCCTTTGTGCACTTCAGTGGGCTCTGTCATCCAGAGGTGAGACTAAATTATCAGAATGGCCTTTTTTTACATTAAAATCCACTTGTATAAGTAAGTCCTCTTTGAGACCTTTTTTTTCCCTCTGTTTTAATGATGTTGTAAAGCTGTGGTGTAAATGTGAGTCATGAAGGATCCCTGCATGTGCACATATGGATGGCCAGACATGTTTCATTTTGAGAATCTGCCATGTGGATGACTGTGTGTCAGGTTGGAAAAGTGTGTCAGAGGAGAGATGAGGTTCATGGAGGTGAGGGATTCCTCCTGTTCTGACTGGAATCAAAAGTGAGTTCATGTCATGTCATGTCATGGGTAGTGGGGCACATTGTGACTGCAGCTTGGCCTCTAAGTTTAGAGAAGGGTCAGAAAAGACCTTGTGTTCAAGCAAGGGGGTTTTGCTGCCTAATGTTGAAGGCAGATGAAGTTCAGAAATAGGGTGCACATGATAAAACCCATTTTTGGTCACTGCCTTCATCCAGCAGCTGTAAACTACATATAAGCAGATTCGGTCCAGACACAAATAAACCTAGAAGTTGGTACTGTTAGATCATGAAATTCTTCTGCCCAGGTACCATTTCTTACTGTATGCCTCAGTGGTGCTTTCCAGTCTCATTTGAAATCCACCTAGTGTGAGGCCTTGCTTTCCTTGGAAGCCCGTGCTAAAACCTAATTTAGGGGAGGAATATCTAAGAGGCTGTTTTCTCTTTGCTGCCCGAGTCTGATTTCTCTGCCTCCCATATTCTCTCTCTTCTGACTGAGCAAGTCCTGTGCTTTGTTGGGATTCATCCTGTTCATAGCCACACAGAGTTGTGACACTTTTCCCATCTTCATCTATATTAACTCCTTCAAGGATTTTTATCTAAATGTGGAGTGAGACCCCTGCTCATTGACTGGAGATTGCAACTTTGACTGCAGAACGGATGTGCTAAATAGTAATAAGGGTGCATGTCCCTTTCAGTTTTGTCATACTTTCCACCTCTGTGTTCCTTCCAGTTTTCCTGTGTATCAGATGCTAAGAATGTGTCCTCGATGCTATATTGGTCTTCTCTGTGTCTTGTCTGTTCTAGGTCTCTTTTCAGCCTTACTGGATCTCTGCTTTGTGTTAGATGTGCGTGTTGTGTTGCTGTTTCTTCCATCAATGCATTAATTTGTGCTTTTCCAAATTTAACCTCAAGGATTTATTTCCTGCTGCTGTGTGGTTTTCTTTATAAACTGCTTCTTTCTGCTGGCATCACAGAAAAATGTTTCCTCCCTAAGCCTATTTCCCTGCTTTTCTTCACAATCAAAGCTTTTTATCAGTTTCCTTAATTTTCCAATTTGTTTTTATTAAGCATGTTTTTATAGCAAGAGCTGTGATCCATCAGAGTAAAGGGAAACAAAAAAAATTGTGCCAAATTTATGTCTGTTTGTTTAATGAAACAAATATAAATAGGATGAAGTCAAATCAGTGCTGATGACTTGACTTGATGTTACCTGGTTCTAAGTGCTGGCATTTGACAATGAGTCATGAAAGATCTCAGCATTTTGAAGAGCCTAAAAGCACAAATACAACCGTGGAGTAGTATTAGTATTGGGAAAAGCTGTTACCCTTTGTTTGGGAAAAGTATCTATATGCTGGTTAATTAGTTAAAGACCACTGGGTTTGTTGTTGATGGATGCAAGGTGGGCATTTAAGCTGGATCATAGGTAAAGGGTAAAGACCCCTTCAATTTCAGTGCCCACCCAGCACACCTCTGCCCTTCTCTTCACAGTATCACAGAATGGGTGAGGTTGTAAGGGATCACAGTGGGTCATTTGGTCCCGCCTCCCTTCTCAAGCAGCGTCATCCTAGAGCACATGGCTCAGGATTGCACCCAGACAGTTCCTGAATGTCTCCGGTGAGGGAGAATCCACAACCTCTCTGGGCCATCTGTTCCAATGCACCGTCACTTGCACAGTAAAGAAGTTCTTCCTGATATTCAGGTGGAACTTCGTGTGCATCTGCTTCTGCCCATTTCCTCTTGTCCTGTTGCTTGGCACCACTGAGCAGAGGCTGGCTCCATCCTCTTGGCACATCCTCTTCATGTACTTACATATCGTAATGAGGTCCCCTCTCAGTCGTCTCTTCTCAAGGCTGAACAAGCCCAATTCCCTCAGCCTTTCCTCATAAGAGAAGTGCTCCAGTCCCTTAATCATCTTTGTTGCTCTCTGCTGGACCTGCTCCAGGAGCTCCATGTCCCTCTTGTACTGAGGATCCCAGAGCTGGACACAACATTCCAGATGAGGCCTCACAAGGGCTGAGTAGAGGAGCAGGATCACCTCCTTCGACCTGCTGGCAATGCTCTTCCTACTGGCCCCCAGGATGCTATTGGCTTTTTTGGCACACTTCTGGCTAATGGACAGTTTGTTTCCCACCAGGTCCTCCAGGTCCTTCTCCACATAAATGCTCTCCATCAGGTTGGCCCCCAGCCTATGCTGGTGCCTGGGGTTATTCTTCCCCAGGTGCAGGACCATGCTTTTGCCTTTGTTGAATTTCATATGGTTCTCTGCCCATCTCTTCAACCTGTTGAGATCGTTCTGAAGGGCAGCACAGCATTTTAGCAAAGGGAGCTGCTCCAATGTGGGCAGGGAGAAGGTCTGCCCAAAATGCTGCGTGGTCAGTGCTGGGGTCCCACCACCGTCCCTCTGGTGGGTCCCCCAGTCTCCCACCACTCACTCAGGTGGGTGACTGTGGTGGCCTTGAGCAATGTGGCTCCCTGCCACCTTGGCTCCACCACCTTACAGGGGGATTTGTCAAAACTGCTAGCATAAGGCAGAGGAGCCTGTCTGAGCCAGGGGAAGGACAGGAGTGGAACACATGGCATGTTAACTGCTCTGGACTGTGAGGTGCTCTTCTGTTCACTTGGTGGGGCACCCTGGGCTCTGCACTTTCATGCTCTGTTTGTCCACTGAGCTGCTTTTAATTATCTCTGCTCCTTTGAGTTAGCTTAGGCTGCTCACATGGCTAAGAAGTATTTTCCTGGTGTTTCAGAAGATGGGTGATTCGCTTTCCTTCCTGTGCAGGAAGAAAGCTGCTTGTCGTGTGCAGGGTCTGCTGGGGTAATACAAAACAGTGGGGCCTCATCAAATAGCAGTGAGGTGCACAGGTGGCTGCAGGCAGTGAGGCTGTGATGGTTCTTGCTTGGTTCTGCCTCTGTGAAAACTTCTTGCAGAAACTCTCATCTTTCTCCCTTAAATTCTGCAAGTTCTTAAGCTGTGGGTATCCGTGAGGGATTTTTGTGTGGAACATGAGGACTGTAAAGAAACAGGTCCAAAACCATGTGCAGTTGCTAATGGTCTGTAGACCAGCATGTAAAAAACCCAAATATTTTAACAGAAATCAAGGAGTGAAAACAAAGAAAGGATCTGCTACAATGAAGCAACACGTAGTATCATCCTTACGACTTGATCATGTGGTTGTACTGGTCTACATCCTGGGTGTGTTTTTCCATTGCTGGAAGAATTGAAAACAGAGTGATGTGCAGGAAATTCACTGTCCATCCAGATGCTAATCAGAGCAAAATTTGAAGTTCAGAAATAAAATATAAATGAGAAGATTGTGGGAAATCAGTACTCTCTGTACCTAACTCTTATTTCAGTACCAGGGACTGTGCTGGCAAATGTGAACAGTCTAGAGCAGCAAAATTCCTGGGCAGTACCTCAGTAAGTCAGAGAACCTGACACTTACAGTCTTGGAAGCAAAACTTGCAAGTTGCCTTTTTGAAGCTCAGATTTTCCAGGAGCAATGACAGATGTTTCAGCAGAGAAAAATACATACCCTTTCATCCAGGACCCAGAGGTTTGAAGCATTCAGATATTGGTTTGATTTGATGGTTGGGCTTTGAACAGATAAGGTGCTTCACAGCCATTGCCCTCAGAAAGCAGGGGAGCTGTAGCATGCCCATTTTACAGGCTGGGAAACTGGGACACACAAGCACTCAGTTGTTGGAGAGAGGAAGTCAAGAGCAGAGCTGGAAAAGGATACCAGCTCCCTGATCTCCATTTTAATTAAATTATTTCTGCAATTGTCTTCCCTGGCAGTTGAACTGGTGGAATGTGGTCTAGCAGAGGATTTTTGGCTGCAAACTTGACAAGAATATTTTTCTGGGCCAGATCCTTGCTCAGTGCAAATTAAGATGACTCCACTAGCTATAACTATGGCAGTAGGTGCTTACTCCTCCCCCTGAGAATCTGGCCCTGGTGTGCAGACAGTGGGCAGTGTCATATAATTTGTTCTTTTTAATTTTAGTCTGTCTAGACACTTCTGCAGCACCCCTTTCTGGGAGGACTTTGTGCCAGCAGCCCTGAAGCAGCATCACATTTCTTTGGTGAGAAATGCGTACCAGACACTGTGGAGGTGGATTGGTGTGCTCCAACTCAGCGTTTTTCACCTCCCTGGTGCAGGGTTTGGCTTTAATAGTCTTGGTGCTTTTTGGTGGACAGGTGGCACAGGAAATGGATGGCAGGATTTCTTCCTGGTGAAGGGAGAGAGGGTCTGTCATTTTCCCTGGTCTGGACAATGTGTTGTCCCAGATGAATGCTGCAGAAAGATGGCTGGTGCTGATGTAGTGTTTCTGTGGTAGGTTTTTTTCCAGCAAGGGTTGACACCTGTCTTTGTGGGTAAGAAGGTCTTTCTTCTGATTTAAAGGCCATTTGCTGGCCTTGTGTTTATTGTTAGTCAGTTCTTCCTCCCATGCCATCAGCCTTTTCCTATTCAGTCTTTAGCTCCTCTGCTATGTTTTCTCTGAGTCATCTGGCAGAGGGGTGATAGCTCTCTGGCAAACTTGTCACAAGGCACACACAGGACCTAGTTTTTACAAAACGCTCAGATTTGCTGGCCATGGTTAAACAGGTGATTAGCTGGGACTGTTTTTCTTCCCTTTCCATTCTCTTGCCAATTCCTGAGTTAGTATCCATGATTGTCTGTAAATGTGTTTGTCAAGAGCCAAACACAGAAAGGCCATGACTCTGGCTGGGGCTCAGGAGCAGCAGTGAT
>NW_008665311.1:49604-66378 GCF_000695815.1 Acanthisitta chloris | reverse complement strand
CCCCGCCGTGGCGGGGTGTGAGGGCACCAGTGCTGTCTCCAGCCGCTCCCGTGGCACGTTAAGACGCGTGCTGGGCTGCATTCCACTCTCGGACCCCAGGGCAGAGTTGTGCTGGTACGTTTGAAGCCTGTTGTGAATTGACACCTAGTTTAGAAACAGCCAAAGAAGCATTAAATGTTACAAGACTCTTCCCATCTGCTGCTACTGGCTGGCCTGAACCCCCACCACCGTTCGGGCCCGCATGCATTCACTCCCCCACCGAAAACCAGAACAGGTACCACCCCTGGCTGCACAGCCCCCTCGATAGCTCCTTGTCCCCATTTAGGCCCAAGTGCCCCTGTCCTTTCCACCACGCCAAAGGCACCGGAGCCAGCGTTCCCAAATGCAGCACAACTTTGATTATCCAAGCAGCACAGGGAACAAAATCATCTCTAGGAGCAGAGGCATCTGTGAATTCTCATGGTAATGACCAGATCTCGGGGTCACGCCTTTGTCCCCACCAGCAAAAAGGAGAGGGGAACCAGACTGCGAGGTTCCAGGTAACTGAGGCTGTACACTTCAGCAAAATGATGCAGCTGCACCTGAGAGAGAGAGCAACAGACAAGCTTGAGCCTGTCTCAGCTCCCTGCCTCTCTGAGTAGGAAGGTACACCACATGACTGGCTAATCTGTGCACAAAGGAAAAGCAGAAATCTGACAGACTCTAGCAAAAGGCAGCTCCCTCTGATCCATTTGATGGTTTGTCAGTGAAAGGAAATGATTTTCAAAAAAAGGAAAAAGAAAGAAAAAAGCCCATCTAGCTCATACAATGATAAAAGAAATTCATGATGAAATGGTAGCAGATTAGATAATCTCAGAGATATGGAAATGGTCCTCTGCTGGCAGAGTATTACTTGGTCAGCTAGAAGTGGTTAGGGATGCGGGAGGTCATCAGGGTCCCCACAGCAAGATGTTGATAATGGAGTCAAACGAGGGAGCTCACTAAAACCAGTTTGAAAAGGAGGAGCTGGCCTGGCCTGGAGGGCCCTTGCAGGGGAAGCACAGCAGGAAAATGAGCTTCCCAAACTGCAAATGAAGCTATAGTTCCCCCTGGCAAGGACACGAGCTGATGAAGACCCCAAAACAGGGCAAAGTTGCTGGCTCAAAACAGAATGTCAGTCAAGTGACAAACCCTGGATAGGAAACAGGTGCCTGCAGGTTGGCATGGCACTTCCAGCTAGGCAGGGGTACAGATGGGCAGATGGGACACTGGGGATGCCCTGATGGTCTGGCATGGTGGGCAGCAGCGCCAGCTGGGAAGGAGAAGCTATGGAGAGACCAAACTTCCCACCATGCTGGAACAAGGATGATCCGTCTGTCCCTACTCAAGCATGGAGGTTGCTCAGACCCAGTGCACAGCAGGACTTAATACTGTCTCCATATTTATTCAGACAGTGGAACACCTCACAGGAGAAACTGGTTGCTGGATCATGAAGTGCTAATGACATTAGGATGCATGGAAGCCATTCTCCACAAGGAAACAATCCTCCCAACAGGAATAGGAAACTGTCTGGCAGAGGCACCTTCCTCAGGAAGGGAGTGTCTGCAGGGAAACAGGGAGCGCTTCAGGGAAAAGAAGCAGCACTCACTCCCCACAGAGAAGCCAAATTCTTCAAGTGAATACACTATGAAAAGAGGGAAAAGAACTACCCTGGAAAAGGGCAAATTCAAGACAACGGATGTAGTCCAGACAGGGAGAGAGTATGAAGCAGCAGATAAGATTTTTCAGTGTGAAGATTGTATTTTTCTGTTTCCTCATAGGGAGTTGCAGTACAGGTGTCTGCAAAGAAACAGGCAACCCACTGGATGCTAGACATTCCTGCAATGTACATAGGGCAGCCAAGCTCCCTATCTAGGAAGATGAAGCTATAGAGAAAGTCTGGTATACAAAGGCCATGCTTAATCCCCTTCAAAGGGAGATGGAGAGACAGAGCTGCAGAGACTGTGCAGGAAAGCTGGGCTGTGGGGAATTTGCATGTGATGCTGCATGGAGTTAGCATGTCAGGGAAGTCTTTAGTGGGGTTCTCAGTCTCCCCATAAGCAGTGGGGTGGGTTAGTCTACAGCGCTTGGGAGCTTGGTCCATGAAGGATGTTACAGTTATAAAAACGGATTGAAAATGCTTTGAAGTTTAGTTTGGATTTGAAAGTTGTATTACCCGTCCTAGCAGTAACTTTTAATTGTATCTCTGGAAATTGGTAAAATTGTCAGTCTGGCTGGGGAGGCATTGATTAAAACCTGAGAAAAGAAACAACAGAGAATGTGAGAAGAGCTGAAGTGAGAGAGGATTACTTACCTCAGCTGCTCTGCACTCTACTTACCTCCACTGTGCTGTCCGAGACCTTCTCCCCCAAATCCTTCTTGCCTTTGAAATAAAACAAAATATCTCACTCATGAGGTCGGTGCCTCTAGTCAAGAGCTGGCCCTCATACTGTGGACTGGAAAGTTAAAGGGAGAGGTGCAGGACCAAACAAGAACAAATCCAGACCCTCCTGCAACCTGATAGCTGCTTAGTAGGGTAGAAGGAGGCCTCTCTGGGGTCCTGTCCTTAGGTCCTGATCTCAGTGCCATTCTAGTGAGTTGGTAGCCACTCACCTCTGCACTTGTTTGCTGGCATACAAGCCAAAGCATGGACAGACACAAAGCTTTAGATAGGAAGAGGCTGGTCCAAAGTGTTAGTGAGGAGGCTGGAGGAAGTTAATAATATTGTTACTGTGTTTCACCAGTTCAGGGAAGAAAAAGTGGGGCCCTTTCTTCAGAAGTTACCATGCTCCATCAGTAACACCTCTACTAGACGTTACAGCTACAGGCTGGATAGTAGGACTTCAGTGGTTTTCTAGGGTATTTGAAGAATGCATATGCTCTCATATTTCCACTATTTGCCCAAGGCTAAATGATATAAACCTGAATGTTTCTTTCTGCACTTATTCTCCCAGGAATTAATGAGAACACATTTGCAAAGGCAGCACTGCTTGACCAGGCGAAGCTGAGTGTCCTCTTACCTGTTGGAGACCCTTGCTTTGACTGCAGTTCAATCTGGGCTCCGTTGGTCCTTAATGAGAGAGCCTTTGTCCCTTGCTGTTTCTCCAATTCCCCTGCAAGAAAATGGAAATAAAATGAGGAAAGGGGTGGAGGGAAGGACACCAGCATGTTGATGGAGAAAAATGGGAAGTCAGCAAGGAGAGTTAATGCAAGCAAATCACAACAGAGTGTCAAGAAGGGAGAGAGGAACAGCCAAGCAAGAAACAGAAACTGGAGAGGACTCGACATGTGGAGGATCTTACATATCTCCACACAACCTCCTACGTATGACCTACATTTATAGAGAATAGTGTAGTGCTGCACAGGAGGGGACCACTGGTGCTGAGCTACTTTGGCTCATCAGTTTATACACAGAAAGGTCATCAAAAGCTACATGGACATCTTATATATAAGACAGACCACAGAGCGACACAGGCTGCTTGCCCTCTAGACGTTCCTGGAGTGAAAGAAAACTCTGGTAAGCATACCAGACCTGTCCCAGCTACCTACAGATCGTATTTGCACAGCCAAAGGAGTATGGAACAAAGAAGAGTTTTCTGGGTCCGACAGTCTAAGCTTCACTATTCCAGGCCACTGTATCCTACACCCTGTTTCATAAGCATCATAAGTAGTTAAGTTCTTCCATTTCTCCTGCTGGCCAGCGGTCACAGAGCCTGACTGCTTTTCCATCCTATCAGTGAACCCAAAAGCAATCCTGTGCAGACTTGTGCTACTCATCCTCTTTGCACCTCTTCATGAAGAACCCATTTCCTTTACCCTTTCTCCCTTGTAGTCATGCGCAGTGTGATGGCATTGGTGTGAATTGTCTTAGAGACCCTTACACTCAATTCGTATCTGTTCCAGTTCTGTCACTTCTGCTATTGACTCTTTCAGATCTTCCACAAACTTCTGCATTTCCTCAGCACCCAGAGCACAGAAGTGTAGTACCTGTTTCTTCTCTGAGCCTGAAACTGGAGTCACCAGTGTAATGCCATGGGGGTAATCTGTAAAGAAGATGTGTCAACAAAATAAAGAGGCATTAGGTATTCTTGCTGGAGTAGTTGGCTGCTTTGGTACCTCTGAAGGACAGAGAGTTTTCAGCATGAGTCCAACGGAATGGCATGCCCAGAGTTTGTCACACTGCAAACTCTGGGAACCTGCAGCATTGCAGCCCCACCAGGAGAACAGAATAGCCAAGCTGCAGCAGGAGTGCAAGTGCCACCAGCACCAAGAGCACTGTCAAAACCAGAAAACTCTAGCTCTTAGTTACACTCAATGTAACACTGGCCCTGGGAACCCGAGCACAGAGGTAGGACTGCAAAGCCCTTCTGAATCTGTGGAAGAGTAAACAGTGTATATGAGGCCAACAACACTTTTTCTCCTGTGGGAGATGCAGCAGGAGAGCTCGTCTCCTGGAGTCAAACCCAGAACAGCCATTAACATCCACAGTGGCAGGACTTCTCCCCAGCCTCTACTTTCATCTGCAGAAAATATGGCAGGGGTGTTGGCTGAGCATGGGTGGGGAGCTCACAGTGCTGTACAGAGAGAATGGTAAAAAGAAAGATGTGGGTTTGTAGGTCTCCACTCAGTACTTTCCGCAGGCAAAACACACAGGAATGTAAATGAAAGGACATGCCCAGAGACAGAAAATATCAAAGCAAAACTCCCCCAGAGACAGAAAATATCAAAGCAAAACCCCTGTGTTTTAAAGATCAGGTTGTGTGCAGGGAGATGGTGGCTGGAGATTCAGCCAACAGAAGCAGGAGAACAAGAGTGTGCAGAGGACTTGCCACACTTTTGACTGGACTTCCTGTACATTTTGCTCAATGCACAGAGGTTTCAACCTCTGTTCTTCTTTCCTTTCACATTTCTCTAAAGTTAATTTCTCTCTTCTCCAGTCCTGCTTTCACTTCTGCACTCCTCCTACATCTGCCTGCCTTCTGCAGGCAGTCTTCCTATCTCCGTATTTACCCAAACAAGCCAAAGAACTAGCCTGTTACTTGCTGCCAGCCCTCAGCTACCTCTGTTTGTGTGCCAAGTCCCTTTTCCCATCCTGTGTCTCTCTCATCTGTTCAGATCACAACTTTTTAGTACATCTGCTTTTCTGTCTCTGCAGGGGATGCCTTTCCCAGAAGACCTTAGGGCACTCCCAGGATAGTCACACTACTCCTGAAAGGTGATTCCAGCTCTGACGATACCTCCTGGGGATGCTCAGTTATGAATGACCCTTTCCTTCATACAGAGATGTAAGAGCCTCCACATGCTGCAGAGAGTAGGGTGTTGAGTGACTCATGCTGCCAATAGAGTAGAGGAGGGATGTAAAAACTTATTATAGCCACAGTGCTGCTACAGTCTGCCTTCGTCAAAGCATGTCCTGCATGTGCTCACAAAACCCCAGTGGGCATCAGTCATGCTTGCCTGGGACTGCTGTGCTCCCCCTCTGCCTGTGCCAGCAGGGAGTCTGCCTGTTTCTGGAATTCCTCCACTACACAACCAGCCTCAGCCATGACATATCATGGCTCCATTCCCAGACCATCAAGGTCAGGCTGACTAGGGCTGGCCGCTCGCCACGCTTTGGTGGGCGTTGCTCCAAGGGCTCTGCTTCTGTCTTGGGAAGCCTGCAGCATAGCAGGGCACTGTGCAGGGAGGTGGCAGCAGCACCTGAGCCTCTATTGACATCAAAGGCAGCAGTGGGAATTGTGACTTTGGGCATGAGAGGAGAGGGGCTAAAGCTGGCAGCAGCAGCAGCAGCAGCAGTGTCACGATTCTCCACCTACAGTTGGCTCCTGAGACGGAAGTATAATATATATGGGGATTGATTCCCTCATTCCTCACCACTAATGTTCTCCCTGCCACCCTGACAAGCCAGATCCTTCAATGAGGCCCTTCTGCAGGTGCTCAGATCTAGGAGAGATACCAGGAGCTTCTTTGCATCACACTGCACCTAAATAGTAATTTTCTCAGCACCAAGCCTCAGTTTTCTCCCCTCCACTTTTAACCCTGATAGAATCTCTCTCCTGATGCAAACTCACACTGGGTGACACAGCCCCCTCCCTCCTTATCCTCTCCCCTGCCAAACCCCTCCAGGCAACCAAGGAGCAATGGACTTACATTCATTCTCAAAGAGATGGAACTGCATCCCTAGCAGGCCAACTGACTTGCAAAACGTGTACGTTGAAGAGCTTTTCTTCTTTGGGCATAGCTTGAGGATCTGTTGGAGGGAGAGATGCATCATTGGGCAGGTTGCTGGGGAACAGTGAGGCAAGAACAATGCAAACTGCTCACAGCAAGAAAGCTTTTTGCAAGCTCTGTTAACTGTACATGGGAGCAAGGCTTGGTGACTGACAGGCTCTTTGCTCAGAGAGCTGCCTGGCATGCTGCACTTGTAACTCTCCTGCAATTCTGTAGGCATTGCCCTGGGGCTCACTCAACTGTCTCCTAGAGGTGCTGGCTTTTTGATTACCACATTTCTGACTTTGCAACAGTAATTCTCTTCACTGAGGGCCAGACCAAAAGGCAAAGGGAAGCCTATCATAAATACCTTAGAGCTGGGAACAAGAGTGTATGTGAATGCTGTGCTGACCTCATAACTCAGCACTAGTTCTTATGGATCTGATTTACCCCATGGAGTAGAGGGATAGCAAGAAGCAGACCTTCTCTCCAGGTTCACAATTGTACAAATGGGTGCAAAGGAATAGGTGGAGAAAGCTCTCTTGTCCTCTGCTTCTACAAAGAGTTAGGGTTTAGCCTTACATTTGCAGCAACCACAGTTTCACTCTGTCATTACATTCAGCAGAATTTCCATTTTGTTTGGCCTCCTCCCAGTCCCAGTGCACTGCTGCTCTCTTGTACTTGAACTCCACTGCAAGGTTTCTGGGGCAGGACACTTTCAAAAGTACTATACACATTTGGGGGTCTGGTAAGAACTGTCTCATCTGCTACAGTCTTTTCCATGTTAGAAGGCAGTGGTTTTAAAGTGTCTGGCAGACAAGACTTAAAGTGCATGAAAAGGCTCTGTCTACTGTAGTACAGACAAAGAAATGAACCTCCCTGCTGGCAAAGGCACGAGAGAGAGAGCAATGACATTGCCTGGATGGCTGTGGGATGTGACAGTTTGTTTTTTCAAGGGTTAGTGGAGTTTTGGGTTTAGTAGGTACTTAACAGTGATGGTTCCAGAGCTGTGCCTTACAATGCTGATGAACTGGGAGATGGTCTGTCCTTAGGACAGGGGGAAAATGGATGTTGTGGACTGGGTTTAGGTTTCTTCATAGAAATGAGGCTGAGTTTTATTACTGTAGCATCTAATTGTCAAAGCACACTCACCACCAGCAGATCATTGAAGAGGAAAACTTCCCTTTGGTGAGCTGCCTGCTTCTGCACTTTGTTCACATCAGTCACTTCATACAAGCGGCTGCAGCAGACCAGCCGGCGGTGGGGCACGGACAGAACCTGCAGGAAACCCACAGGGGCATGCACAGGCTGAGGGAAGTGCCACTGTGGGTCTCCTCCACCCTCAGCCTGCACAACCCTGCCCAGTGACAGCAGCACAAGCCCACTCAAATCACCTCCTCACCATCACTCCTTGCCATCACTTTTCCTGCTGGTGCAATAGCAGAGAGAGCTATGCCTTTGTGGTCCAGATAAATCAGAGGGCAGGCTACAGCAAACCTCTTGCTCATGCATCCTACCTTCATACACCTCTGGCTTCCAATCACTGGGTGACTGCTCATCCTCTCTTGTCCCACTGGACATCTGCAGGTTTCCTGGGCTTTGAGAAATTACTCTGCTCCTTTTGGGTAAACAGTATGCATGTTTTTGCCTTAACATATTGGTTACTGCTAAAAAAGCTGCCTGTGCATCTGGGGATCCCTTAACCCCAGCATTCTTCAGGGAACCCATTAGAGACAGATCAGTAAAACTGATTTCTATTGCTTTGCCTTCCACTTCCTATACCCTTACAAGGCCTGAAAGTTTCAAACACTGCAGAGCTATCAGTGGAGCACTGGCAGGCAGGGCCTGCAATAAGATTCTTGGGCAAACAATTACTGCACTAGATATTGTAAACTCTAGCCAAGGAGGTCCCCCAAAATTAGGAAAGTATGACATAGCAGGGAAGAAAGCATATGGAGAAAAAGGAGTAAATTAATCAAGACAGGCAAGGAAAATATTACATAAGAGGAGAAGGGGCATAGAGGAAAACCACAGCGAACAGGACAGGGAGGTAGGTGGGGGACAGAGAGGTTGAGTGGGGGACAGAGGGGTTGTGGGTGCTCACCGTTTTCATTCCAACTATGGACTTCTCCACTTTGGTGACGTAAGTCACATGGTCCTCATTAGATTTTAGCTCTTTCTGCTGGATTCTCTCATAGATCCCCACCACCAGATCCCGCGGGATGTCAGCACCATCATCCACCCCTGCCAGACACAGAAAATGTTGGGCAGGCTAGTCAGAGAGAAAAGGAAGGGGAGGAGCTGCTGGTCCCTGGCAGGCCACTACTGCCTGTGCACTGTGCAGTGCTGGGAATTCTGAAGGGGAATAGCAATACTTCACTTTAGGCTGTCTTCTATGGTATCGGTGAGGCCACACCTTGAGCTCTGTGTTCAATTTTGGGCTGCTCACTTCAAAAAAGACATTGAAGTTCTGGAGTGAGTCCAGCCAAGGGCAATGAGAGAAGGTCTGGAAAACATGTTGTATGAGGAAGGGTTGAGGGAATGAGTTTGTTTAGCCTTGAGAAGAGGTTCAGGGGTGACCACATGGTTCTCTCCAACTCCCTGACAGGGGGCTGGAGAGAGGTGGGGAATGGTCTCTCCTGCCATGGCTGCAGGGAGAGGACTAGAGGGAATGGCCATAAGCTGAGACAGGGGAGAGTGACATCAGGTCTTAGGAGAAATGTTTTCCCTGTTAGGGTGTTCAGGCACTGGAATAGATTGCCCAGGGAGGTGGTGGAGTCACTGTCCCTGGAGGTGTTTAAGAAGTGTCTGGATCTCTGGTTATCTCCAGTTATCCACTGGAGGATATGGTTCAGGGTTTAAGGGTTACAGCAGTGACAGGTTAATGGTTGGACTTGATGATCTTAAAGGTCTCCTCCAACCTTGATGATTCTATGATTCTTTCTTGCTCTAATGCATGTAATGCACCAGCAGGAGAGACTGACACTTCTAAAGCCAATGCAGAAGATTTCATTATTCCATTGCTCTGCATAGTGGCTCCTTTCCATGTGTTCCTTAAGGTTTTATAGCCACAATTTAGCATTCGTATATTTTGGGCCACTCAGCAGCAATCCCTGCATTGATTTCATATCATCAGAAGTGCTGGATGTGGAGAAGACCTAAGAAGGGATTCAGCTGCTGCTCCTGCCAATGCAAGTATCTGCTCTCCTTGTCTGCTTGATGACCTCCACGATTTTTCATCTGCGTCGTCTCCTAGGAGTAATACTTTCCTGCTATTCTGCCTGTGATACATGTCTTGGCCCTGCCCCTTTCCTCTTTTACATCTCCTTAGAAAATTCTCACAGTATTTGCTGTCTGACCCTCCAGAGCCTGACAGAAAAGTTTTCTTATACCCTTCCTTGAGCCAAACACTGCAAATCAAGCTGCCAGTCCTTCCTCTAAACTGAATTCCTTCAGTCATTTTACACTGATTTTCTCTACTTTCCCTCTAGCTCCCTGGTCTGACATGTACCCTAAACTGAATTCCTTCAGTCATTTTACACCGATTTTCTCTACTTTCCCTCCAGCTCCCTGGTCTGACATGCACCCCGAGTGATGCAGGTGAGGATCAGAGAGGAACTGTCAGCTCCTGGCTCCCCCATCCACATCCTTGCAAAAGCATCCTGAATACCCCATATTTTTTCTGAACACGCTGGTGAAGCTACTAACCTGGGCAGTGGAGTCTGGAATGAACTGTCTCCCCTTGTCTGTAATGGGGTGACATTCACTTGCTCTAGTGAGTTGTGTTAAACACTGGAGGTGAGTGACCCCCAGGTTGGCTTAAATCATTGTGATGTGAACTGGCAGATTTTGCAGCAATGCTAAGTGTAAGTTTACATTAAAAAAAATCCACCCTTCTGAGTTAAGTGTTATCAGCTGGAATACTACAGGGGATAATGGCAGAGAGCAGCCCCATTGAGTATCTCTGGAATTAACTTGAAAGAGGGCCTCAGTGTCACGTTATACTAGTCTGAAGTGGATGAGAAATTGTGGAAGGTGTGGGAGGCTGAGACGACACTTTCTGAACACCAATCGGAACAAAGAAACAAGTCAAAGAAACCCACAGAAGTTCAAAATCTTTCAAAAGAGACAGGAATTTACCCTGGAAAAACTTTGAGGGAGCTTCATCTGAATTGTAGATGTGCAGTAAGAGAAACTTGGAAGACGGCTGGCCTAGGATGACCTAAGAGTGAAAATGCCTGGGAAATTAGACAAGAATTCATCTAGACATGATGTCAAAAAGGCCAAACAATACTGTGCTGCAGTAGCAGATCTGAAAGTAAGGATGAGGCGGTGGGTCTATGTAAGACGATGTTGTGATCACGTCTGAAAAAGTGTTTTAGCAGCCTATTACCAAGATGGGAGGACCCTGAAAACAGATTATTTGGGGAACTGATGTATCAGAAATTGCAAAAAGGCAATGAATGCATGAACTCTGTCACGCCTACAGTTACTGTACGTAAATGCAGGCAATTAAGAAGGGGAAGATTTAGACTGAACAGAAGGAAAGTGTGTTCATATATTCAAACCAGCAAGCAGGGGAAGGGCTTGTTTAATACAATCCAGCAGGGCCTAGGAAGGACGGAGCTGAACAATGGGAAAACGTAATACAATGGACTGCTTCCAAGCAATGAGATCTATTAAAAGATGGAATCATCTTGTAAGGAAAATAGTTGTTTTCTGAGAAGGCTGGACAACTTTCCACAGAAAACAAAGCTAATTAGATTTTCCCTTTCCCCATCACCCTAGAAGGCACCTCAAAGGGCCTTCCATGCCTGGCTCACAGGCAGCAGCAGCAACCCAGCAGGCTTTTGCTGCCTTTGCCTAGGCAGAATTTAGAGCAGCAAGAGAGCAAAAACAATCAAAGCAGGACCCTCACCTCTCAGATTGCGAATGAAGTCCTCCAGCATCATCTTCCTGTCAGGCTTGATGTTGGGGCTGTACATGTCCGTGTTGAGGAGGATGATTGCAAAGGCCAAGATGAAGATGGTGTCCGGGTTGTGAAACTGCTGGACCACATCTGGGTTACACATGCAGTACCTTTGGCTGCAGCAGGAGGGATGCACACACTTAACATGGAACATGGTAGCCCTCTGCTCCAGCCTGGCAATGGCTTTATCACAAGTGGATCAAATTCTACCTTTCACTCTACCTCTCACACAAACCAGAAGGAACCAACTGCTCTCAAAAGGCAAATTTCCCCACCAACGGCTCAAGTAGGAAACTGAAACTTCAGCCTTCTTGTCCTCAGGAACCAAAAAAGCAAGTGAGATTAGAGAGGACTCCTCAGACTGGTGTCACTATGTAAGAGTAATACAGGAGGTGTCTACAGCCAGGTGTGCTGGCTAAGGGCAAAGCACTCCTCTGGATGTGCCAAGGGAGCAACTCAACACCCCTAGGAGGACCCACTGCTGCTCTTCCCGTGAGTTACCAGTGAACCTTGCTGGCCAACATGTCAGCACTGGCTTCACTCCGGCCCTTTGTGCCCTTCATGCCACTGAACATCTGACAAGGACACGGGTCTGACGCAGCACCGGCACAGAGGATTCTGTACTTCAGAAGACCTTCCATGATCACCCTCTTTGGAAGGGAAGTCCCTGGCCACTCACTCCGTGACTGCTGGTTGTTTGCCCTGGGCTGTTCTCTGCTCCCACCTGCTTGCAGCAGGGGCTGCAGGGCTCATTTTCTTACCTGAAAGCCTCAATCAGCCGCTCGACCTTCTGCGCCTCCCCCTGCACGCGGATGTGAGCCTGGAATTTGCGCAGGGCTTCGTCCAGCTCCATGCCCGAGAAGTCCATCTCATCCACGACGCAGCTGCAGGAGGGGGACACGGTCAGGAGATCCTGCCACGGTGACCCCAGGCAGCTCAGTGCACTCAGGCACTCACTGCAGTGCCAAGGCTCAGGGCCCAGGGGAAACACACGGAGAGGCCCCGAGGCACCACTACAGCTGCCAGGTCATGCTTACAACAGGTGGCAATTTCAGACAAGTGATTCCTGCATTCTACAGCTGGTGAACAACTCTTGTGCCTAACTGTATCTATGTATGTGTTCGTGTATATATATGCGTCTCTGTGCGTACGTGTACATACCATGACACAGCCATATACCATATACAGCATATCTAGTCACATATGCATATACAGACAAAGTATATATATGTGTGTATTGATATTTACCTCTATCTATACAGATATCTAGGCGTCTATATTGACATAGATATTTAGACACCTATATCAATACCCATATCAACATAGAGACAGATCCATCTGTTTCTGACTTTCCTATGATCTGGTAATCCTTCACACATTGTCCATTTCTCCCTCCCTCTTGGCACATGTACTTGTTCATTACCTGCTTATCCATCCTTTTCTTACCTCTGTTCACTAGGCTGTTCTCACCTTCCATTCTGTCCAGTACACATTCCCATTAGCAACCCATACCTTCCTCACTAGTCTTCACTCCCTCTCAAACACTGCAGCAACATTCATTAGGTCTTTTAAGACCAGAGCCAGCTCATAGAAAAACAGGAAATGGAAGCTGGTGTTCAGAAATAACATTGCAATATCACCATCTCATCTGGTGTCTCTTTCATTTTAAAGTGATGCAGTGCCCACTAGTAATTCCCGGCCAAGAAGGGGATGCCACCTCTCTTTTTTTTCCCACTAAAGCATTCTCAGCTTACAAAGACTTCACTGTTAGTCTGAAAAACCTAGTGTGACAGTTGTTGCTGTCTGTATTAGTCAAATCACCTCCTTGTTCTTATTCTTACTGCATATTTCGGTCACTTGTAATGACAATGCAGTCCCCATGTGGCTTTGGCACATTTTGTTAGCATGTTCCTACCTTTTGTGTTCAGGTCATTACTGCAAACATTAATCAAAAGACTAGACTCAGAAAGCTCTGTTCATAACCTCCCATAGGCCCAGCTTCCCATTTCAGCAGAGTATGTAGGCACTAATATCTACATCAGCCAATTCTCTCCCCTGTTTATGATTTCTCTGCCAATTTTCTCTCTTCTACTCTCTAACTAACAATTTCTCATGTCAAATGCTTTCCTGAAGTCTAGAATTACCTTCTACATGTCCCTTGTCTAGAAAACCAGTTATTTTAACAAAGACAGACATTGAATTAATCTACTCTCCAGTGGCTATGGTATGTACCATTTACCTTCCTGTCCGTCATTATTCTTACCCAAAAAAAAATATTCCTGTACAGAGTCGCATTACCTTTCCCAGCACACTGTGGTGCCTGTGCCAGAGCTTCCCTGGAATGCAATGCAACTTTTCTTTGTGAAACCAGGGCAAGGAGATCTTTTCTTTCCAAGGTAGAGACCCTGGAAGCTGACACAGGATATGAGAGTGGGTGGCTCTCTGCATCCAAGGAATAAACCAACAGCTTACGGTCATGTGCCAAAACCAGTGCCAAGTTCATTTTTCCACAAACAGCAGAACACCTGTGAGATGCCCATTCCAGGACCACTAGTAATAATGAAGATAATAAAGCCAAGGCAGAATAATCACCTTATAAAATCTCCTCCTGTTTCAACTTCTTCCTGCCCACAAACTAGCAACAAGCCACATAAACTGAGCTCACAGTGCATCCAGAGACGCATTTAGCCCAGTATCTGCAGGGATAGGACTTTGAATGTTTGGATCATGTTGCTGAAGTGAGCAGGAAAAGTGCTGACCTCCTGTCTCATGAAGAAGATGTGGGGTTTGTGGGCTCTTGTGCTACCTGCATACATAAGGGGAGCTTGATCTGCCCTGAGGCACCCAACACACAGCACCTCGCAACTGAAGATACTCTAGGCCAGGTGCCAGGACCAAAATATGGGCTCCTAGATGGATTATTTTGCTCAGCTGCTATCTCTGTGGTAGCCACGCTGTCTCCTAGGCCACAGGGCATGGATTGCCCCCAAAGGGGGTGGACATAACAGCATCAGAACTGAGAAGATTTAGCACAGGGCTAAGCATGGCAAAAAAGCCTGAGGCAAAAGGGTTCAGTGAAGGCAGGAAGCAGCTGTATCATGTGGGGCTGGGATCTGCTCACTCAAGTGTAATGACCTATTTTCCAGCTTTTCTGCTCAGGTGACAATGCAGCAGGAGCTGGGATGCAGCTAAACATGTCTGTAATGAATCTGCAGCCTACACTCAAGGAGGGAGCAATAGGGAAAGCAGCCAGGTGGAAAGTTTAAAATCACAAGGTACAAAGAAAATAATAAAAACCATCCCTTTTCTCATCTTCCCTAATTCTACAAGCCTTCTGAAGACGAAACAGGATGTGGCTGAATTGTAGAGGAAGAGCTCAGCTCCCTGGGAGAAAGCTACCCTGCACATGCTTAAGCAAACAGCAAGAAAAGTTAGCAGGACTCACTGGCTCCTTTCATCAGTAACAGAGGTCTGTGACCCAGTCCTGCCCTCCATGCCCTTTTGTGCAAGGACAGTCTCTACGACAGGAACCACAGCCTACACCGGTCTTCCCTCTCTCGGGGATCCTACATGACATGTATTGCCTGGGGTTTTTTCTGGGGCTGAACCATGCCTACTTGCCCTCCCACAGTTGTTGGTAGCTCACATGGCTACCTACATGGGCATCTACTCTGTCCTAAGCAAGGAACTGCCCAGTGTACCATGTCTTGCACCAAAGCTGCCCTGCAAGTGCAGATATGTTCCCACTCCAGACACGTTGGTCATGCAGGGGAGGGCTCCCATCCTACACCTTTCCCTCCAAGGGACATTGGAAACATTCCCTTGGGGGGACAAGGAAAACCACTGTTTCCCTGGGGATTTAGGTAGGTTCAAGCTGCATGTTCAGCCTTTATAAGCCTGGCATGGGAAAGTTGTTCTTGCTGACATCTGATCTGTGCTACAGGTCTGCTTGCAGCAGGAAGTCAGAACTGCTTAACATATTCTTCCCTCTGTCCTGTTTCCATCACATCATTACCTATTGCTCTGCAGCACAAGCTGCTCAAACCCTCCCATGATTCAAGTCCCTTACTGATCCTCTATAATGTCCTCAGTGAGAAGGGGTAAGAAGGCTAGTTTGGGCTAACCTGACACGTTCACTCTGCCAGTCCAAGAGGAATCTTATCACTTCTTTGAGAGACAGCCTCTTTGCTGGGCTCCCAGCACAGCTCTTACACTCCCAAGTGCAGTTTTTGTCTCCCTGACTTCCCGTGAGAGAAAGAGAAGACAATACAGGCGTGACAGACAGGAGAACTGCACACTCCCAGCGAGAGTGTCTCTACAGCAACTTACAGTCCAACACCAACCAGCCCTCAACTCAGCACAGCATCTCCTCTGCTTGAATCCCTGCCCAGTTCTCCTCTGACAGCAAATGCAGCAGGACAGCCACTTCTGCACTTCCAAGTCCCACGACCTAAACACAAACTATCCAGTACCAGCAGTACAGCCGATTCCACTCATGGTATCACTCACATTATTTTGCTCATGAATGAACTATAAAAGGAAACAATTTCTGAGTCAGAAACAGGTGGAGAGGAAGAATGAGCTAAAGTGAAGGGAAGTATGAATGAAGGAGAACAAAAGCAACCAATAAACACAGAATAAAGGAATGATGCAACAATGATGCATCTCATACTAAAAATATGTGTTAATGCCTTGGGTGTGACTTTTTCAAAGGAACAAAATCATTGTTCTGCAAACAGATGTGACTGAAACTTCTCAGTACCACATAGGTGCTGTTTTCCCTGGACTGGTAGACACTGAAACCCTGGGTAGGCCCCCACTGACTCCTCCCAGCTGGCTGCAGGGCAGGTTGTGCAAGCAGATTCCCAGAAGAGGCTGTATCTTACTGTGGGATGCTGATCACAGTGAGTGGTTGTTCTGTGGGATGCTTAAAATAGGTTACAGATGGGATTTATGCCCTTTAACATAAAATGCCTAAAAGCTAATGTCCAGCCTAAACTAGTACCTAGAGAAAAATAACACTCTTGAGGGACCCCTGTCTCTCCACTGACTAAAGGCATTCATAAACTGCTAGAAGACACTAACCTTGGTGGTGGCCAACAACAGGCAAAATAAATCCTCGTTTTAAAGACTGAAGCCTTTTCTACACGAGAAAATTACATGCTACATCTTCCTAAAGAGACAGATCTGAGCAGTTTAGCATTACCAAAGTGTGTCAACTGTAGTCAAAAACTGTTGAAAATCCTGTGCTCTCTCCCTTCTTCCTCTGGCTAGCATGTATAATTACTTGTGAGTTGTCCAGACACCTTTTCTGAGTTCCAAGAAAATCAGTTAAAGGTCGAATGATAATAGAAAGATGGAAGAGAGATTATAATGTGAGGGCATTTAGGTGCTGGGCTTATGAAGGTGTGGGAAGGCAAAACAACATACCAAAGTGCTCAAGCCTCATAAAATGCTTACTCTCACCTAACTCCCTGTTATACATCAAAGGCTTTGCAGTCACTATGGCACTTCTCTGGTGTTTTGCATTTACTAGGTGGGCAGTAAAGTGGGATGATCTTCACAGTATCACATGCC
>NW_008665311.1:15167-49575 GCF_000695815.1 Acanthisitta chloris | reverse complement strand
AGAGGATGGCTTGTTTCTCAGCCAGCACAGCTTCAATACCTGTGGAAGCCAAGAGAACTTTGCTGAGTATACTTATGGCTGGACTTTACAGCTGAGCCTGGAGCTTGTAACCTGGGTAGCTCTGCACTGCCTCCAAATGCACAAGGGAGGCCGACACTTTTGCAGATGTTTTAAAAGCTGTCCTATTATTTATTCATGCAGTTGGGTTAATTCAACCTGCAATAGAAACATTGCTTATAATACACAATTGCAACATAAGTTTTCACATCAAGTGAAAGCTAAACTAACACAGTAAGTGGCATAAATAATTGAAACTGCGTTTGGAAGGCAGAGAAGGCTGCAGGGTCAGGTTTGAGATGTGAAAGAGCAGAGACATCTCTGCCTGCATACAGGCTTGCTCACTGAGGGTGGTCAGAGCCTGTCCAACAACTACTGCCTGCTCAGGGCCATCCTGCCTGGGCATTCGAGCCTGCCAGGACTCACAGTGCCTGCTGTGCTGCCCGTTTGACTGTGCTATTGGGTAAATTGCACAAAAACTACTGTAGGAGCTATCCTGTTTGCCACAGGCTCTCCAGGGAATACCACATACCTTAACAATGGCTTGCTAAGTATGAGTAGATGTGGGAACTGCAAGACAGCCCTTGCAGAGTCTGTTCTCCCAACCAGTGTCAGTGTTCCTGAGCTAGTTTAATGGGAGTTATATGAGGAATGAGAACCAGACTAGGTCTTAGACAATTCTAAAATGCCAAAAGGTCTTTGATCTGCCTCTTGTTCCCATAGGAACAGCTCAGAAATTGTGACCAGACCTTGAGCTATATAGTCCACTTGAAATGCCAACACACTATACTACACTGCCAGCACTCATCTTCTTGTAGCATGGACAGGAAAAATATCCAGGATGATAATCCTGGGCCAGAATTTCTCCTGTCAATGGCTTGTTTCCATGCATGTCACACTGCTCGGTGTGCAGCCATTGCCCAGTCAGCTCTCACAAGCAGCTGATGAAAATTTGCTTGCAAAAACCACCAACCATTGCTACCCTCAACCTCATAACTGACACGGGAAGAGAGTGAAGCACCTTCACATAGCACAGCTACAACCAGCTGAATGTGTGTGTTTTTTCCTTCCTGTTTTAGAACACTTTGTGTATACTTTAAGTCTACTTCTATCTTTGCCTTTAGGAAGACAAATCAGCCATTTATTGTGAAAAGGGGATGGCAGGACAGATTGCTAGAGCAAGCATATCATCTGTTCCCTGGAGAGATCAGACACAGGTTTGAACCCTAAATTCAGACTGTTGCTTGATATATGTTCATACAAGCCCATGTCCAAGAAATGTCCATGTACACACAGCCATCTTTGAGCCTTGCTTTCTACAACAGTACCTAGGATGCAAGGATCACTCTTTCATCAAACATCTGCAGTGTTCTCACCACAATGACAGGTGTAGCGTCAACTCAGAGTAATAAGCATGATGGAGTAGGACCAGCTGCTTCAATGGCCTCCTGCAACATGCAGAAACAAGACAGGCAACCACAACCTGGGCACTGAGGCTGGGAGGCAAGCACTAAACTTTGCAATAGGGGCTGTTCCCAGGAGCTGACACGGAGTTTGTAGTCCCACGTGAGACAGAAGAACATGGGCATTTGCAGGGATAATGTCAAATTTAGGACAAGGAAGAAGTGCCAGCCTATTGCTACTGCAGTATTTCCCTGTCTGTGCAGAGGCTAAGTTTGGACTTCAACAGAATATCTGTCAGGGGAAGCAGCTCACACATTGCTTGGTGGAGAAAAAGAGGCAATTACTTTTAATTGTAGCTCTCAGCATGAAGAGACTGGAGAGAACATGTGTCTTGTTGCTGGCCAAGTCATATAGTATATTAAAATGTGGTGGACCAAAAGTCAGGTACCTGCAGCAATAAGCAGCAGCAATTGCAGCGGGAATGAGTTTTGAAATTGGGGCCTAGATTTGGCTTTTGGAGTTTGGTATTCTCCAGTCTTTACCTGGAGTAGAAGTGGTATATGTATTGGATTCTGAGTCTCTGTATGGTTTGGTTCGAGGAACCTCTGCAAAATTCAAGGGAAACGAGAACATTTTAGACCATGGGAAAATATAATAAAGGACCCAGTGCAAAGCACTTCCTGCCTAATGGAAAGGCAGCCTTCACTAAGAACTGTGCTTGTGCATAATAAAAGAAAGATCCAGCTGAGTGCTGGTCACCCTTGAAATGGGTCTCTGAATGAGAGAGACTTGAAAAAGGAGAGAGGTGTAGGCTGAGAGATGCAAGGCTTGTGTGACTAGGAGAGGGTCCTGGTGAGAGAACTGAAGATAACAATCAGCAAAGGTAGCCACTGAACAGAAGCAGGGAGAGAACCTGAGGTCTTGTTCTGAAAAGGGACAGCTCAGCTCATTGGAGATTTTGGAGTGGGGATGTTCCTCAGTGCTCCGTAACTGCAGTGGCAATGCCAAACCTTAGAAGCAAGCTTCCTAATGCAGGCCTCCTCATTACCACAAGCAGGACCAACCACTGCTTATTACCCCCATAATGCAGCCAGACAAAGTACAAAGGCCACCCATCTTGAACCTGGACAGAAAGAGAACCAGGTATGTAGCCAGCATTCACTTCTCCCTGTGAACACCAGGGCACAGCAAGCAGAAGATCTTTTTCCTCCTCTGCCACTCCCTCCCAGACAGCATCAGAGATGCTTTATCTGGATGGGGTGAGACTCAGCCACAGGCTTTACCAGCCCCAAAACCTCCCAGCACCACTAGTTCTATCACCTGACAGTGCTGAGCTCCTGCTAGATGATTGCAGGCCTGCTGAGAAGAGACTGAATGAAAGAGCTGATTATATTAAGAGGGAAAAACATTGCGGGGAAACGTGTTGGGGGTGCCAGATAGGGAGTGGGAATGGTAAGCTCCTGCAGAGTGGAAATGGAAGGGCAGGGAGGACAGCAGAATGCTTGCTGGTGCAGCCAGGGGCAGGGTTGGCTGGCAACTCCTTTACAGCACAGGGAGGAAGGGAAGAGTTTTCACACTTACTCCAGGACGTCCCTGTTGAATTGCTTCTTGCTGTTGCCCAGGAACTCCCCGATCATCTGTCGGCTGAGGCCCTTCCGCTGAAGCAGAAAGTGTGCCACCCCAATGGGGGTGTCCGGGATGAAGCCTCGGGAGATCAGGAACTGGATCCCTTTGTCTGGGTTTCTGAAAGAGAAGGACAGAGATGTGGTGAGTTTGCATGACCTCTTTGAGGCATTATGCCTCTGGCTCCCCTCATGACTTGGAGCCATGCAGTCCTCAGTGTGTGCCTAGGCTCCTACGAGCTCCTACCTGTGGCAGGGACAGGACTGGGAAGGTAGGGAAAAGTGACTGGTGGTGTGTTCCTCCGTTGCTGCTGAGGACAAAAAGATGCCATAGGGCCTGCTGTGTCACTTGCAGCACCTACTGTCACCTGGTGATCACGAGTGCTGTCCCACTGCCACAAAGCATCCTGCTATATTACACCATCAGCAGCAACTCTTCCGTCCTCCATCCGCTCCAGGGTCAAAGGCATCATACCCTCCCTGCACCACTGAGTATCTCACAGACAGCATGGGAAATACCAGTGTGTCCAGCTGCTGCAAACACAGCCCACAGAGAGCTGTGCCCAGGGAGCAGTGGGGAGGGATGGGCACAACACCTTTTGTTTCAGGGGAGCTGAGGCTGCACCTTCTGCAGGGCAGACAAAGGCAAAGAGGAAAATGTGGCTGTGAAGAATCTTAGGATACACTGCTCCCATGGTCTATGGGCAAATGAGGCTCCAGACTCAAACGGGCATAACCAGAGGGGGGCATTTTTTTCTATTAAACAAGTATTTCTTTTTGTCATACATTTTCAGTGCTCAGTGTTGAGTGACACTTCCTACCTTCCTCACCTGAGCTTGGTGCTGGCTGCCTGAACAGAAATGCCAAACTCAGATTTGCTTATCTCTTCCTTCACTTCCCTTACCCTCAGCTGTGTTTTCTTCCCCCCTCTGTTGATGCACCCCTCAGGCAGAAATCTCTATGTGAGAGAAGGCCCCCGGAGAATGCTCTGTCGGAGACGGGAGGGAGCTGCCTGCAGCTCCCAGACAGAGGGTTTTCTCCCTCTGTGACTGTGAGTGCCTCTCTGAGACAGGTCTGGTGCTGAGTGGACCCGACTGCCTGGCTGTGGGAGTGATTTTGTGCTTGCAGTGTGTGTGTGTCTGTGCCCACACACACAGCTCTTACACAAACACGGAATGGCTTGGGTTGGAAGGGACTGTTCAAGGCCAGATAGACCAAGGCCTCTGCAGTGAGCAAGGGCATCTTCAGCTGGATCAGGTTGCTCAGAGCTTCCTCCAACCTGACCTTGAATGTCTCCACGGATGGAGCATCCACCACCTCTCTAGGCAAGCTGTGCCAGTGTTTCACAACCCTCATTGTAAATAACTTCTTGTTCTATTGCCACAGGCCCTGCTTTCCATCCCCACCTTTCTTACAAGCACCCTTCAAGTACTGAAAGAACACAGTAAGGTCTTCCTGCAGCCTTCTTTTGTCCAGGCTGAACAACCCCACCTCTCTCAGCCTTTCCTCACAGGAGATGTGTTCCATCCCTCTGATCATCACTGTGGCCTCCTCTGTACTCACTCCAACAAGTCCATATCCTTCCTGTGCTGAGGACCTCAGAGCTGGACACAGTACTCCAGGTGTGGTCTTGCCAGAGTGGTGCAAAGGGACAGAATCCCCTCCCTCGCCCTGCTGCCCACACTGCTTTGGATGCAGCCCAGGACACGACTGGCATCCGGGCTGCTAGCCCACACTGCCGGGTCATGTCCAGCCTCTCATCCACCAGCACCTCCAAGTCCTTCTCAGCAAGGCTGCTCTGAATCCTTTCATCCCCCAGCCTGTATCAATACCAGGGGTTGCTCTTACCTCTTGAGGGGTAGTGCCTGTCTCAACGAGCATGTGTGTGTGTGTCTGTGTCCTGTTTCTTCTGCACCACACATATTCATCAGAGCCCATGCATCTGCATATTTCGGCTTTCTCCGTATGCCTCCTCTAAGCACACGTGTTTCTAAGTATCCTGGGAGTGGGTGTGAGCTTATGTAGTGCCTGTCCCACAGTACAAAAAAGAAAGAATGTATACATGTGTATTGTGCAGGAGGTTTTCTTTCTGTACTTCACTGCTCCACTGAAGGGTCTCTGCCATGATGCACTCTTCCTGAGGTGAATCACTACAATGCCAGGAATGTTCCCACATTCCTCTGGCACCCTGAGCTGGTGAGTGGAGAGAGGTAAGAGGGTGACTTCTTCATGAAAGGATGGAATACTTCCACCATTAACCCAAATTCAGGGTTCCTTGTCAAGGCTCAAGGTGTGAGTTTGCTCACACAGTTTCCTGGGGTGAGGAAAGGACAGGATGAGATTTCAGAGCACGTGAATGCATGATATGCACAGGCACAGACTGTGACACTGTCAGGTGGTGAAGTATGTGGGTGTGCAGCATATGTCTAGCTACAAAGGGATCAGCATTCAGCAAAGTGGCCTGCTCCTTACAGCTCCTTACAGTGGTCTCATGGACATACAGAAAGTAGATGGGCTTGAAATAATTCTGCATAATGTGGAATGTCAAAAGAAAATATCCTGAGCAGTGTGGCATCCCTGGGGAGAGTGTCTGTGAGAACAATCAGTCCATTCGATTTATGCACAGGAAAGCTGCAAGACCTGATACTGAAAAAACCAGGCCTTCTTCAGGGAAAAGCAACAGCATACCTCCTTCATTATCACACAGACCTCCTGGCTCACCTTTGAAGAGCACAGGCAAAAGTCCCTGCAAAATGCAAAGGTGATAATGGCCAGGACAAAAGTCAAGCTAAGCAACAGGGATTCATAAAATGCAGGTCCACCTGCACACTTCGGTATTTGGCAAGTACGGCGTTCACAACACCAGGATGAGCTCGACTACACCAGTGTGACTCCAAAGCCACTGGATTGATTTTGGATTCACTCAGAGGAGCTGGGAGCTGAATACGGCTTGAAAAATGCAGCTCACACACTGGCATGGACATGCAGATTTCAGTAAGATGACACACAAAGCAGAGGATGCAGGACAAAACAGTCCAGCCGTGGCAGCCCTCCTAAACTGCCTAGTCTATGGCTCAAATATACTTTCACACACAATTCTTTTACTAGCAGCAGCCTTCCATCAGTTTTTCCTGGGATTCAATTTGTTTTCCACAAAATCCTGGGATTAGTACAGCATCTCTGCCACTGAACACCTGCAGATATATCTCATGCACTGCAGCATGCAGCTTTCACCCAGACATGGAGCAAACAACTCCACTTCCATCCCTCCTGAGCCTGGTCCCTACTATTGTCCTTAGTGCTGCAGTGGAGTTCGGCACAGGCAGCAAATGCTGTGGGATTCCTCGTGTCCCACTGGCTTTCCCTCTGCCCACACAGCCAGCTGCCCACACACCAAGCGATTACAGCAGTGCTGCAGAATGAAGCAGACTCCATTGCAGGGATTTCAATCCCCTCACTGTGCAGTGGGATGGGGACAGTGCCACAGCAGCACAGCACCGACGTGTTCCCAGGGGCCTGCCCCAAGCCAGAGCTCTGCTGTCAGAAAACCTGATGCCAGGCCAGAGAGACTACGGCAGATGCTGCTGGCAGTGCAGGCTTTCAGCTCCTGGTCCAGGGAAGTAGCCAGGAAAAAGGAGGTGTGCATACACACACCCACTTGGCCTCAGCTCCGCGTCCTGTGGGTTGGTGCTCACATTGCAAACCCCACAATGGCAAACTGGCTCCTTGCTAGAAATTGACAGGGAAGCCAACACACAAGTAACTGCAGAAAGCCGAATGGCCTTCCCAGCCCTTGGACAGAGGTTTACGACGGTGTCACAAGGGGAGGCACCTGTCCCTTAGATACTACTCAGAGAATAAAAGAAAAGCTGCACTCCCCAGAGCTAACAGGTCAGTTTCCTCACTCCTGTCCTGTCTGAACTGACATCAGTTCTGGATGTGTTCTGAAACTAGCCCTAAAAAACCTCTTCCTGGTTCCTGCCTCCTGGTGTCCACAGCCTTTGTACTACACATATATAAATGATGTGCACTGCACTTTTGTCTGTGAAAAACTTCTGCCCCAGACTGCATAATCATCAGTCCTCACTCCGACCAAAGTCCCATGGTAAGTGTGGCACAACATTCTTTTAGTATGGCTACATTACATCTTCCTCATCAGGGGACTCCATTGTAAAACAAGACAGCATATACTTAGATGAGAAAATTCTCATCAAAAGGCAAAGAAGAAATCTAAAGCTCCTTATAGGAGCTCAGCTGCTTGCTGCCAATCCACAATAGACTATCTGTGACCCTGTGAGCTAACCTCTTCTGATGGTAAGCTCTGGGCTGCTCTGCTCTTGCTTTCACACCTACAGCCTTCTCATAGGACATTGGACTCAGACGTTTGAGAGACTGAGATGACTAAACCTGGTCTGTCAGGTGAAAATCTACCCAAAAATCCACCTGAAGGAAAATGACAGCCAGAGCTGTCATTTTGTCATTATGACTCATACTGGGCTAGCTAAGATCAGCTCTACCTCTGTCTCTCTCTCTTTACTTGGAATTGCACCATGTTAAGTAAGCAGGGCTGGGTTTACAGTCCCAGTTATGTTTGTTCCTTTGCAACAGAGTGGAGCAGGAGCCTAGAACCCAGGCTCAGCTGGTAGATGGCAATGGACAGCAACTGGGACTGAAGATTCAGTGAATTCTGAGAGCACGGGCACTACTCATGGGGCAATGGGCTCGTTCCTATGTTGGACAGAAGATAAGGACAGCATTTGGGAGACTTTAGGGAGAAAGCTGGGCAGCCAGTCTGTGTTCTGCATTGCATACCCAGATGGTCATGCCCTTGAACATGAAAGAACTTCCCTGGAGATGGACCCAGACCAAGAGTCTGTCACCACCTGCTCCTGTGAGACATGAAATAGGCTGTGAAACAAGACAGAGGAAGAGCCACTTACATATTAAAGAGGTTCAGTCCAATGCGGTAGAGGCGCTTCCTCATGGTGTCTGTGGAAAGTGTGGGGGACTTGCAGCTGGCTGGGTTCTCGCAGTGGTACCTTGGGAGGCTGAGGATCATGGCCTGCAGAGCTTCTTTTGAGGACACCTCAGAGGCTGACTTGGCTGAAGTGGAAGTGCTGCTGCTGCTCAGCTGCTCTGAGTTGTCTGCATTCTCAGACTCAGAGCCTTTGCTTTGCCCCCTCTCACTGCTAGCATCAAACTGGAGCTTCTGCACAGCCATCTGATCAGGCTCAGCACTGCTGTCTCCTGTGCCATTAGTACTGGCATTCCCCTCGGTGAAAGCGTGGCTGTTCTGGAGAGCTCTGGACTCAGGTAAGCTCTCTGGGGCAGCCGGTGGTTCACTGGCTTCTCCCTCTGCTTCTCCTGGGCTTTCTTCAGCCTTGGTAGCTTGAGAGAGCCCAGCCTGGTCATTGCTGCTGAGGCAGTTTGCCATGGACACCGAGGTAGATGATGAGACAGAGATGTTCTTGTTGTCGATCTGGACTGTGACATCTCGAAAAGCCATCATGAGAGTGCTGCTGCTCTTGGGTAGAGTATCTGGCAGGAGACCTTCCTCTTTCTCCTTGTCCTGCAGCTCAGCTTCTAGATCTTGGTTCGGCTGCATTGAGCTGGCACTGAAGGTCTCTCTTATCTGGTATGAGCCTCCATCTTGCAGAGAGCACATGGTCTTCAGGCTCCAGGTGCTGAGGGCATCGTCAATAGACTTGGCCAGGGACTGAACTTGTTCCGTGAAGGAGTCCTCCAGCTCGGTCAGTGCCCCACTGATGGTGGCTGGCAAAGATGGGGACCTCACTAGTGGGATGCCCACGAAGTTGTACCCCTCCACCAGGGCCTTCTCAGCGGAGAAGCTCTCCGAGTTCTGGACGCGCACTTTCCTCAGAGAGATGCGGCGCGGCATGCGGCTCTCCAGCAGGGAGTTGCGGATCTTCTCGAAGTTCTTGCTGAGCTGGTACTGCCGGAACGCGGTCTGGATGGTGCACGCCGCCCGGCGAGACACCAGGTGACCGCCGTATTTGTGCTCTAGCATTTCGATCTGAAAGACAGAGAAATTTATGTTATTCTTTGCTGATCAACTTCTGATGGCTTTTTGTTATACCTGTTCCGACACTGATTAGTCTCTAATGGCTGTCAGAGGAACTTCTAACACTGAATTAGCTTTTTCCTGCACTGCTGTGCCCTTGATTTCAACAGAAGGTTCCCCTTTGGGCATGGCTGGCTAAAACATCGCACAATGAGCTTCTTCACAGCTGTAACACGATCATGCCTCTTCCTAGGGTGCCATGCATACAAGCTGGAGCCTGCAGGTCCCTTTCCCTTTCAGACTCACTTCTAATGGCCTTTAGGGCAAGCTCATCACTGCAAACACAATGTTCCAGCAATGTGTCTTCCTGCCCAGCAGTGCTCTGGTAATGCCAAGCATTATCTCTTCCCTCAGAGTGCTACTGGCACTCCCTCTCTCCTTAGTCACCTTAAGAAATACTCTCAGGGAAAGGAGAAATCATTCAGAAAAATGGGAAAATTAATTTTAAAATGCAGAAAATGCTGGCTTAATCACAGCAGCTAGTGAGAAATATCAGCTTCCATATAAGTTCGTGGAGGCTGGGTTTATTCAGAGTTTGTGCCTTTTAAAAAGCACTCTGAATCCCAGAATGTCTTCCTTTCTGATATCTGAGCTTTTCAGGTGTCAGGAAGCAGTGAAAAGTCCCAAAAGAAGAAAGACTCTCAGTTTTGAAAGGTAAAAAAACCCTGAATTTTAAATGCTGAGGCAAGATATTAAGAACAAGTAGAAGGAGGATTTACCTGAGCTGGTAACAACAAACACATGTAAATACATCCAGACAGCTAAGTGCCATCTCAGCTGGCTTCAACACAGCAAGTATGTATGTCCACTCTGCTTCTGCAGTCTAGAATTTGTTCTTCCTGGAAATCCCCTCACTCTTCCCCTGCAGCTAGGGTTTCACTAACGTGCTACAGCAGAGTGTTAGATGATGGTGGAAGATGGGGTTGAAGAAAAAAGAAGTACCTTCACTGAGGTTTTGGCTGAACTATGCCCTAAACTCTACAGAGTCGGCACTTCACAGGGCAGAGCACAGGTATAGACCACAGTGTTTATATGTGTGTACGTGTGGAAAAGCCAAAAAGTGGTGAAGTGCAGAACTGGGAGTGCTGGTTAAGCCAGTCCTGAACTAACAGAGGATTCACTGCATCATCCATGTGGTGAGTATGAGCTCAGCAGCAGAACCAAAGGATGAGTTTTATTGACTGCATCCTCATCCCCAGCCAGATACAACTTGCCCCTCATTATGCCATGTTGGCCTAGTACTCACAGGACGAAGAACTGAGCTCACGCAAGATCTGAGTTTAAATGCAAATTGGTTTTGTAGTCAAAGTGAGACTGAGGCATGAGCCTCAGTTCACAGAGTCATGTCATAACATCTGCTTCCTTCTATATTTTTAGCACTATTTAAGTTACAGACAAAACCATCAGTGAGTGACTTAGGTACAAGTGAAGGCCTGGTCTGACAGCTGTGAGAAGCGTAAATCACCTCCGGAATCTTTCCAATACTAACTCCTCTGGAAGTAGGGGAAGGTAACATGACCTCGAGAGATTACAGGAAGAGGGGAACAACGTGACCCCAGCCACTCTGTTCCTGCACTGGTATCCTGGCTGCTGGAGTAAGTACTGAGGGCCTTGCCCATCACCCCAGGCATCATCCCAGGCATCACTCCAGGCAGCAACAAGTCTAGGGATCCTGCTGTGCTGGATGGGTGGCTGCTGTTTATGGAAAGGAGTGGCAGGGAGCACATCCTTTCGTATTTCCCTCTCTGGACATGAATAGGGACCCTCTGGCTTGTGCTCAAACATAAGGTAGGCTTCTGTTTTCTGTCTGCCTTGCCCTTGAGCTCACATCTGCACGAGGCAAACACCGAAGCCCAGTGCTGAAGAATACTAGCCATTTGCTTAGCAATGGGCTTGGCCACTGCAGTTGGAGAGGCAGCTGGCTCAGAACTCTGCTTGCCCCTAATTCAAAGAAAATTGGCCTAATAATTGCACTGCTGCCCTCCAGAAAGGGTCTGCATAGCTGATGTTAACAATTACCCACATCATGATTGTGGATTCAGGGCCGTTTACCACCAGAGCTGTCATCAGGCTTTTGGATAAACAAGGACGCTGCTTATCCCCAGAGTCTGATGTGGCAGGAAAGAGGAATACAGGATAAAAAGAGATCTGAGTAGCACGCAGAAGTGTTTTGCTGAGGCTCTTTTCTTTCTTTTCAAAATGACCATCTTAAATCCCACCGTAAAACCAGCACTCCTGCCACACATCTTTAAAGTTGGCCTCCCTGGAGGGAGACTGAGCTATCCCTCAGTCCTTCCCCTTACGAGGAAAGCTCATGCATAAATGCAAATTAAACCAATAACACGCAAAGGCCCAACCCAGACAGTTATTACTGACACCTGACCATGAAGCACTTAATATAATGGTCTGGTTAATGAAAACGAGAGCTAATTGTGGTGGGAGGGAGGGGCAGGCACAGCTATCTGAGGGACAGGATAATAGTAAAATACAAAATAAAGCAGAAACAAGAGCATTACAATTATCTGAGGTTTCTAAGGAGGTGACAGCCATTCTGAAAACATGAAATTCATATGCAGTGATTGTCTTAGAGTCCAGGACAAGGTGTCACTGCTGGTCTAAAGTAAAAGGCCAGTTTATCTCATGCTAGGACAGTTCCAAAAAGGCAGACTTTAATAACTACCACGCAGAGATTCTTCTAAAAGTCTAAAGGAAGGGTGAGAGCTGTCAGTACCTTGACAGAAAACATCACCAGCCTCTTGCTGTCCATAATCTCAGTCCTCCCAAAGGACTTTAGGCATGAAGGAGCAGAACAAGATCTAAAGTGAGAGGACTCCCAAACTAGTCTTTTCTCCAGCTCATACCAGGGGTACAAGGATGGGTTCTGCAAGTGGTCCACTTCCATCTGGCCCTGTCCAAAGCAAGGGCAATCCTACAAATATTTTCAGCTGGTCTAGCAGGGACAGGCACTGTTGAGAAGACTGGGAAAGCCAGATGCAGTACCTACATAGAGAAGTGCCCCCCTCACCCTTGCTTGGTAGGAGTGGGTCTCTGTCTCCCTCTCCTTGGGTGTAGCCACTTACTGCCCACTGATGTCTGAGATGTCTGCATTTGCTATCAGGTCGAGCTAACTGACAGTCCAAAGGAATTACAGATTTCGCAGCTGTGTCCTATGTTCTTCCTCTTGAGAGGAGGAAAGGACATCCATTTTCACTACAGTAGTCACAGGTAATGGAGATGTATGTCTGTCTGTCTGGAGGAACCTTCTCTTGCCATCTGAGAGGTGAGCAAGGCCAGACATGACTGGCCTTCTCTCACTCCTAATAAACTCTCTGAATCACAAGTAATTTCCTGCTTAAATCTACTCTTCTCTGGGGAATGATCCGACAGCCGGTGCCAAAGGAAAGGAAAAGCAGGAGAGAGATTGGGGGGGATTTCAAAGAATAATTAGCTTAATACATTTCTGGACCTCAATATGAACACTTGTTCAGAGCAAATCAGGCCTTGTGGCTGAATTAGAAATGGCTGGGAAATATCCACTGCCATGAGGGATTGCACATGAAGGGAGCTTTAACAAGGTCAGCCGAAGGCACGTCGAAGTGCTGGCTATGACCAGACATTCGAGGTGCACATCCCATGGCTTTGCTGTCCATAGGCATGAATCCATAAATCTACCAGGAGAGAAAGGGCTTGATCTTATTCTCAGTTAGCACTGGTTTTCCACACGGGTTGCCACTGAGCATGGAGACATGTCACCAAGTCAGTAAGAAGAGAAGCAGGCTCAGTGACAGAATCTGAATCACACATAAGGCATTGTAAAAAACTTAAAACAAAAAAAGACATATAGAGCATATATGTTCTCTATCACCCATTCCTAATGCCCCTCCCTCCTTCCAGTCCTTCACAATGGAAGAACACAGTTGCAAAGGTCCTGTGTTCACTGGACATCTGCCACCCTTCAGCACAGCTCGAGAGTATGTAGGACTGAACGCCTCCTCCTCTCTCCAGCGATCCCCTCTATTTTCCCAATGTAACAGCACAGTCTAAGCATAGAGAAGTTTAGCACTTGAGTTCCACCCTCCCAGTATAGTGTGCTTCTGCTCTGGGCACTGCCAGCACTCTGTGTTTCATAGAAGAGAGAGCAAGGAGAGCCCTGAAGCCACTCACTGACCCTCCAGTATGACGCTGAGGGGCAACGCCTAGTGCCAGCCCTGCACAGGAGGCTGTACGCTACCCTCCTTACTTCCTAGCACTCAGAAGGTAAATGTGACCTCAACTGCACTGTGAGACTAAAAACGTTTCCTTCCACCTGTTTTTCTTAGTGTAAGTTCTCTTAATGTATTACAATCTGTGCTACGACTAGGGATCTACTGGGACAGTTCTGTGTGGGTCCTATCACCCTGTTCAAGAGAACTACCTGACAAGTAAATTGATAGGAATACCTATAAAAACACATACTAGAGTCCAGCAGTGCCTGGAAATCTCCCTTGACAGAGCTGGAGGCAATTCCCTGAGGACACTGACCAGGCTGGAGGGGCACGCACACCGTAAGCCCCTTCGCTGTGACAAACGCGGTTTCACCTATGAGATAGGCTGGGTCAGTCCTGTGAGGCACCAGAAACTAATGAATAATCAGCTAACATGTCACTCTGTCTCACATGCATCCAGGGCAGGTTTGGCCTCTGCTGCAAGAACAACGACAAGCCAACATGACCTTAATGCTAAAATAACACAGGACAGACACTCCCCAGGACAAACCAGAGCAGCTCTGGGACATCGAGGAGGCTAAGCCCATATACAGCAGTCAAGATCTGGCCCACCCTGAGGATATGTCACATTAGTTTCTGAAGCCAATTAGTGCCTCTTGTTTCTTTTCCTGGTGTGAAGCAAGAATTCTGAGTTGAGAATGCAGTATTTTGAGAATAACAGAGCTAAAGGGCCAAGGTCTCTCTTCTGCTCAGAAATTTATTGGGCCATTGATCTGACATGTATGTTTAGGGACAGCAGCAATGCCTTAAGGCAAGTGGCAGAGAGATATTCCAGAAGTAGCAGCTTCTTTTGTGGAAACTTCATTAGCTGAGACTCTTCAGCTGCAATAGCAGAGCTCCCACTCAGCTCTCCCACTGAACATAATCTGGACACTGTCACTAGTGTTTGCTTGTCCTCCTCACCTCACATACTGCAGGGTCTGCATACCCAACAGCCTCTGGTTAATCTGCCATCCCAGAGTAAAGGCAGAAATCATTATTCATGTTCTACACTACCTGAAAGGAGGTTGTAGTCAGGTGGGAGTTGGTCTCTTCTTGCAGGCAGCCAGCAATAAGACAAGAGGCCATAGACTCAAGCTCCGCCAGGGGAGGTTTAGGTTGGGTATTAGGAAGAGATTTTTTACAAAGAGAGTGCTCAGGCATTGGAATGTGCTGCCCGGGGACGTGGTGGATTCTCCATCCCTGGAGGTTTTCAAGATCAGACTGGATGTGGCACTTGGTGTCATGGTCTAGCGAGCACGGTGATCTTTGAGGTCTCTTCCAAACAGGTTGATTCTATGATTTTATGATTCTGTTTTGCACAACAGCTCTCCTGGACTGTAATTTGCAGAGGTGTGAAGTGGGAGAGCACCTTCCATCTCATTACCTTTAAGGGAGGAGGCCAGCTGCTAACAGCCCCTGCCCTGCTGTCCCCCACTGGGAGTACTGCGAGATGCAGCTGGAGACAGGCACACTCCTGCTCTGGAACCGGGCTGCAGCCTCAGGCAAGGGAAGCAAGGCTTGCGACTTCTAGAACTGAGTCCTTTTCTCTCAGTCTGGTAAACCTGCCTATCTCTTCAGCATCCACCGCTGGATTGAAGGCAGTGGTGACAGCAATACACAGACATCATGGTAGATGCTGTGCAGGACACTTACTGAATAAACCCCACGAAAGATGGTGTTAATGCAGAAGTGCATGAGGGGCTTGCCCTGCATGATCCAAGACGGCAAGGTGGTTCTTGGAGACCTCTCCCGTGAGGGACGTCATTTGGGACAACCAGGTGCTGGGAGCCCTACAGGCACTGTATGCTTGTGAGCGAGGCAGTGCCTCTGGATGCTGCAGCTCTTGGCTGCCTGCAACCTGTCTTTAAGCCTACACTCATAACTGTGTTTCTGGGTCGAGTTTTGACCACAGAACCCAGGCAATGGGGAGCAGAGACCAGCAGGTTTGGGTGAAAGGGTGCCACTGTCAAGAGGTGAGGAAGCCACTTCCTCTATTAGCCTCCATCAGCCCCACGCAATGAAAGGCTCAGGCAGGGCAAGAGCTCAGGGTGAAAAAAAAGCTAAAGCACTTGCTGAAGGACGTCCCACGGCAGTGTGACCGCAGTCCCACCCACCCCATCCCCTTCTCCCACAGCCTGAAGAGGAAGCCTCGGTACCTGTTTATTCTTTAGGTCAAGGGAGAGCTCATAATCGGAGGCAGCGGCATGGGAACACGAGGCCGCCCCTTTGCTGCGCTGCACTCGCACCGGGGAGCCCGTGTGGTGGAGGCTTGCCTTCGGCACCAGCGGGGAACACCCCGCCGCCTGCTCTTCTCGGCGCGCCGCGCTCGGGGCTTTTAGCGTCAAGGTGTCGGACCTGCCCTCCTGGCCACGCTCTCTGCCGGCCTCCTTCGGATCCTCCGTGTCACACTCGGCTGGCTTGCTCGTGGCACCGCCGGGATCGTCACTGTGAACGAAACGCAACGTTTTGCTTTTTTAATTTGGTTAGATTATATTTGATTTATGATTATTTTTATTGTTGTTTGCTACAGTCACTCCCTGAGTTGCATTTTAAATATCAGGGGAGCCTGGGCTGTGAGAGGTCTTACTCAATGACGGATCAGGTTGATGCAGCCAAAGCTCTGATCCCTCCCTCCCTAAGAGCAGGCACCGCTGTATGAACCAGTCCTGGGACTCCTGGAGCTGCATCTGGAGGAGGTGGGGCCCAAGGAGGGTGTCACGGCCTACAGACACTTTTCCTGCCCTCTGGAGCAGCTAGCAGCTGGCAGTCACCCCTGTGCCCTTGATGCCTATTGCTCAGCAACTCTTTACAGGCCGAAGTCCCACCTGGCATGGAGCCTGGATCCCAAGGTACCGTTTCTCCCACTGAGTTTCTAAGGGCATGTGAGAAACGCGGCAGAGGCCCATGGAAGTTGTAGAGTTTCCAGAGGAACTGCTGGAGAGCTCGACAATAAAGAGGCAACAGAGCCAGCCCCGAGACCCTGACTCTTGCAAGCATGTCTGCAATAAAGCCAGAGCAGACTGCAGAGCTTCCACCAAAGAAGCTGTCTCTTTCTGACCCACAAATTGCTGTGCCACTGAGATCTTGTGGAGAAAGGAAAACACTCTTTTTTTCCTGTCAGCAACAGCAGCAATTGTGTGAAATAAGGACCTGACAACAGTGCACTCTAAGAGAGCTGACATCTTGCTCCAGGCAGGATGGGATTAGCATATGTCTGATACACATTGAAGTGCTGAGGAAGTCTATAGCTAACCACTTTTGCCAAATATTTTCCAAACCCATCCAATTTCAAACAAGTGTTCCGGGGGAGTGTTGGAACTATGAGACTGCTTCTTCGTTGTTACACTAGCCTCCTTCCAGTGACTACAGAGGAATAACTCATGATTCCCAAGACTGTGCAAGCCTGCAAGGACTCTGGCTTCTACTGCACCCTGTCCATCAGACACATCTCCACTGGGTTCTAAGGGATGAGTACTTAGCTGAGAGCAACACCTACTCTGGAAACAATCACTACCGAACCTGTGTATTTAATTCCATCGAAACCAAGGATGTGTATTCAAACACCATCACATTATTTATTTCACTTCTGAATCGTATTTCTTTCTCTTGGATTTGCTCCACATACAACCACTTCTGCTATCATCTACAAAACAGATCATTTTATGATTGGTGTTGATGTCAGAGGAAAATCAGGGAAATCAGATATGATTTTCTGTAGTGCCCAAATTACCTAGAAGCATTTAAGTCTCATTTTCAAAAGTGCTGTAAGCAGTTAAGAGTCCAAGTCTTCTAACTGTAAATACTTTGCCTCCGAAGCCTCAGAGCAGTTTTGCATACTTGCGAGCATTTTAATTTTCAAAAGTGCTGTAAGCAGTTAAGAGTCCAAGTCTTCTAACTGTAAATACTTTGCCTCCGAAGCCTCAGAGCAGTTTTGCATACTTGCTAGCATTCTAAAATAAGTTTATTCTCTCTAATGGCAGCTCTTCTGTTCAACAGATAACAATCAAATTTAGAAATATTCCCACAATTTCTAAAGGGGCTATAAATGTGATAAGCCAAAGACAGTACCACAACTTCAGAATTAAGAAAGCCTATGGATTTAAAGGTAGAAAGTTTCTTCTTTACACATGCATGTACTCACCAGCTAGACTTAAAAAATAAACTCACAGAAGAAACCAGTCTCTTACATAAATGCTACATCACCAACTTTGTCAAAGGATATTAAAATGACATCTTTGCATACACTTCAATCAGGAAATACCACCATGAGAATGAGGCATAGACCTGTCCTTTTAGGTCATATACACTTTATAAAAGCTTCAGTTGTTCTACTCCTGAGGCTACATGTTTTCATAAAAGCTTCAGTTGTTCTACTCCTGATACTACATGTTTTTCTACACCTAAAGATACACTCATAAAGTATGTAGCCATTTTTAACTCCTCCTGTTCTACATCCACCCACACTGCAGGAAATATTAATGAAAGATTTTTCCCTTACAGCTCTCACTGTAATATTTTTATTACTCTATTGATCCTCAGTTTGACCAGCAGAGCAGTGTTTTTTATCCTCAGCTCAAGTGATGACCAGGTGACATAGATTTGATCACATTTTCATTAAAGTGTGTCCCAAAAGCCTCCCAAGTACTTCAGTGGGAACTGGACTGTGCCCTATAACGCAATTTCAGCTAGATGCATAAGCTCTGATTCAGCAAGACACACATCCCAAATTGCTCTGCTGAGTCAAGTCCACAGTGCACAGTGAGCTACACAGATCTTCTTTTGGGCGGATCGGGGCCTGAGGCTGTAGGCTACATAGCTGACTTCCCTTGGAGCATGAATGGACTCTTAAGTGCCAGCAAATATTCCCTGACATGATGGCCCTCTAAACACCAACACATTTGCTTAGCTCTGTTTTTCTGAGGATCTCCACCAACTGCTCAGGGTAGAATGCAAAGTGTGTGCGTAAGAGTTTGCAGTGTTGGGTCCTGTTGCTCTGTAAGGAGTACATCACCCCTGGTGGGCCATGCTATCTGTTTGGTTTGCTGTCACACACAGTTTAGAGCCTGAATGAGTAACATTCACAGTGACAGGATATCCTGCATGCACTGCTAACACAGAAATAAAACCAGCAGGCTTTTTAGAATCACAGAATAACCTAGGCCGTGAGGGAAGGCTGGAGGTCTCTATTCCAACTCCTGCTCAAAGCAGGGCCATTTGCAAAGACAGATATGGTTGATCTGGGCCTTCTCCCAGCAATGCTTGAGTATCTTCAGCTAGAAAGATTCACAGGCTCTCTGGAAAGCCTTGTCACTTACAGCCTGACCAGTCTCGCCTGAGGCCCCTACACGTATCTCCTGCATAGCTCCTCCTTTTCAGCCCAGCACGGAGCCAACAATCCCTGCCCCAGTAACACTGTAATAATGCTCTCCAAACCTGCCATAGCTCTCCCCTTTACATGGCCATTGATCCACTTGTTCTGGACCTTGAAGACTGACTCCCCAGCTTGACTTTGGACCTGCCTCATCACCATGGACCTACCCACTAATACTGGGCCATATCTGACCCTAGGTACCCTCACCAGACCTGATTCTGACCCTGGCCAATGAGGCAGAGGGCACTGGACCAATCCAAAATACTCAGAAGCACCTTTAACATCATTATACATTTAGGTTATTCCTCAAGACGTGGGAGGACCCTAAGACTGCAAGCACCAAGTGACACATTCAGTCACAGATGTGTGAGAAGCACCATCAGCCTCAGTTCTACCCTTGAGACACTCTGCTAGGATCAGGACGTAAGGGAATCACACACACATATATAACCTTGCCTTCCTCCTCTCTGCATGCTCTGAGCCCAGTGAATACATCCAGACAGAATGCATTGTGCTTACGTGTGGAATCTTCTGAGGGTCAACATTCGGTCAAGTCAAAACCAGATTCCACTGAAGCACTCAAAAGCATTTTTCAGCTAGATGTTTTTATGCTAAAGATAAACTTTTTAACCCCATGCTGTTGTGCTGTTCAGAACACAATAGCAAATAGTCTTGTTGAATTGGGAAGTTTCTACATGTTATCTGGTGGAAAAAAAGATACCAAAATGGCTGAATCACTTTTACTTAGTGTGGGAAAAATATTTAAAAACAACAAATCTACTTCACCTTTGGGCAAACCTGGGAAATTTTAGCTTCAGCTGGTAAACTTCAGTGACTTGTAAGCAATGGAAAAAAGGGGTAAAGGCAGAGTCTGCTTAGCAGTCTGAATGTCAGCATTACAGCCCTATTGTTACACTTACCACCCTGAACCTGTTTCTGAGGAAGTCTTTTGGAAGTTCTTTGTTGTCCAGTAGCAGTGTCTGATGAAGTCCCCAATAAGAAATAAAATACATTGCTAAAGATCAGCTCTAACTGATGCTGCACTGAAATACAGGCAAAAAATTTAACTGCTGGGGCCTGGCTAGCAGAGGAGCTGTAACCTGAACAACAGTTAAAGGAATGTTTAAGCAATTAAAAACAAGACACACAAAGTAGGTCTTGCTGACCTTGTTTCTATCTTCATGCATTCCTGTGTCTTCAATCCAACACCTTATAATGGTCTTGTTCTCTCCTGCTGCCAGGAGTTTTAGGTTTGGTTTTAGTTTTACTGCCTTATAGATGAGATAAGTCGTTTTGCTAACAAACTGGGAATAGTGCTGTTGTTTAGGTTCTCATGGACACTGTGTAGCTCTTGTTATCAGTTTCCCAGGATGTGAGAGCAGGATGCAGCTTAAACTTGTAACCTATCCTAAGTAAGAACTGTAGGCATTGACAAGTGGAGCAACCAATCCAAAGTAGTGTGATCAGCTCGTAGCTGCATGGACGGGAGACATTTTACCAGAAATACTGTTAGGTGCCCTAAATAAAGTTGGCTATCAGAGCATCATATTGGTGTGCTGGAGCCCGTCCCTCGCAAGGACCCCAACACTTAACAATCCTGATTTTTTCCCTCTGTCCTGAGTGACACAGTTCATTTGCATTGGTACACAACAGGTTTTGTTAACAAATGAAGACTCAGGAGCTGTTATAATCACAGCAACAAAAAACCTCAACAGTAAGGAAAGCAAGTAGGGCAAGGACACTACAGCATGGAAGATCTCTGGGAAAAAATGTTATTAAGGAAACTATAGGGATCCATTTGCTTTCCCTTGGCCAGTAAGCAATCAGCCTCCCGGGCTGTGGGATGAAGCAAGGGAATGGAGCTATTGCACATTCTATTTCTTGGATGAGAAAATTTGTCTAATCACTTGTAATAACTAAAAGTCCCACACAGAGTCTGAGGCGTGAATCCCAAAGTCCTGCCCAAACTCCAGCTAAGGTTAATTTAGTTCTGTATCCCAGTGTCATCCCTGCAGTCTTGACTGCAATCAGGGTTCTTGACTTGCTGTCCTGAAGTATCAGATATCACTGATTTTCACAATTTTTAAAGCTACTCTTGCACGAAAAATGAAACGATTTTCTGCTAGGCATACTATCGGGTAGGGAAGGTTTGTAATGCCTTTGAATTCTGTTTGATTGAAAGTTGTAGTATTAACATAAATCACCTGCAATCAGCTAAAAAAGGAAGACTACAAATTCAGTTGTTCTCTCCTTCCCAGTTGTTCCTACATCACTTTTATATAGCACACTACAGCTTAGTCATTATTACAAACAGATTTCACCAGCTGTAAATACATCTCTCATGTTTCAAATATCTCCTGCTACTTTTGCTCTGCTGCTGACAGAAACCAGGTTTGCTAACAGAAGTGATGACTACAGACAATCTGGCTCAGGGCTTATATGAAATACTATTGCCACTCTACTCAAGACGAGCGTATCAGAGCCCTGAGCTGAATCCTAGCATTTGGTTCAAGGAAGCAGGATGGTGAATAAGCTCTCTCTGACACAGTTTAGCTGGCCACCCATCGATATTTGTGTCCAGCAACAAGTAAACAAGACTTCTGACACTTAGCTTCTAAGGATCCTGCATGTTTCTCAGGAAGATTTTATATAAGGGTTAGTTAGACTAAGGAGGGGATGTAGGGAGATGATACAGGAGAATGGTACTATGTAGAGGGTTTCTTATGACTTCCTTTTTTCTCCCTTCCTTGTATTTTGGAAACTTTAAAGAGCAAATCAGTGATACTAAATTATCAAGCTAGAGAAGCCAATACAACCATTCCCAGTAGTATCAGCTCCCCATGCCTGTACGGAGCTGTTGTGTCACTCTTTGTCTGGTGAGCAATTTAACTGCTTTTCACTTGCTACCGCATCAGGACGGTGCACTTCCCTGCATCCTCCTCACCACCTCCTTGCTGCTGGAAATGCATACAGCTTGGCAAGGACCTGTGCTTCCATCTAACAGCTGTGGAGATGAACCATGGTTATCTGTTGGATCTCGACTGTCAGGCTTAAATATTCCCATACTTGATGACTTGAGAAGAAACATGCAGACCCTTCCCCTCGAATATTTCAAGACCATTTCAAGCCAGACACGCAGGGAGGAACACAGAGCTTGGATACTCTGGACCTTGTATTCCATTCTCCTGCTGTCAAATATCAGAATCAGCTCACAGTTTAAGAGTGATCTTCAGAGCTCTCAGAGAAGTGTTTACAGGGTATCTGAGTGACTAAACAGGGCTCAAGGGCCAGAAGAGCTACTCAAGGACAGTAATGTTAGCCCTGTAAGAAACTAAAACTGAGACTTCTTCCTGATCACTTCAGAGCTACAGAGCTCCCAGGTGGTCGCTACACAAAACTCATCTCTTTGCCTCTACTTTCATCCAAGAAGAAACATTTTTGCAGATGAATAAGAGCAATAACAGAGTATCAAAAAATAGCATTGGCTCCTTTGGATTTGGTGAGAGGTTTAAGAAAACAGTCACTCAAGAAGAGGATGTCCAAATGTCTTGTTTCCAGGCATGGTTACGCAAAAAGGTCTAGCTAATTGTACAGAAGCAATCTATGGCTGTGAGGTGTTACAAAAGTACTACAGAGGTTGATTTCACCTCCTTTTTGTGCCCCTCTGTCACTCCAAGAGAAGACCACATTACTGTTTCCCATGTATAACCTACCAAATGCCTTCTTCATGGTATTCAAAGTCAGTGAGCAGGACTGTGACCCGTAACTGAGGCAAAAACTACGTGGACTAGTTGTGAAAGACCACTAAAATTTATTAATCCATTTCACCAATGATGAGGATCAGTTGGTTATTGCATAAATATGGCTCTTTAAAGTGCTGTAAGTGATTAGTAACATCATTGTCTGATAGTCATAGGAGACTTCAGGGCTTCAGAGATGCCAGAATAAAAAGTCCTTACAAAGTGCCATGTAGAGAATTAGACAAAGAGGTCACTAGTTAATGCAGGTAGATGGAGTCCAGACCTCAAGTCTGCAAGAACCTGTGATTCCTCTGTCTTTCCTGAGCTTCCCTGGTCAGGAAATAAAAAAATCAACTGCTGACTTAGCAGGGTCCAAAGTGCCTTTTCAGTTTACTTCATTTCAGTGTTCCCTGAGGACACCCATTACATATGGTGAATGGGTTCATCAGAATTCAATGAAAAAAAAATGGCTGAGACAGGCTTAGTAATACATTATGGGATCTTTTCAAGGTTCAGAGATTTCTGACATGCAGGGGGTCTGAGTGCAAAAGAATTGCTCCTGATTTACTCTGAAGTTCAGGTTTTAGGGTGACTTGGAGGCAATGCTCTCTGGGAGCCTGCTGAAACTGACAGAAGGCAAAAGTCTCTCCTGTCAGAGAGGAGGGGAACTTGGAACTTGACCGTGGCAAATCATGCCCTGCCAGCCGAGCTGCAGCTTTCTCAGAAAGTCTCCCCCAACAAAGACAAATGTAGGAACAAGGTTCTGATTTTGTCTACACTCACATAGCACCTTGCAAAGCAATAGGATCAAGCCATCTCCTCACACTAGCTTTACCCAAGAGGAATTAATGATAATTAGCCAAGCTCATTACCCATCCCAGAATATATTACTTGTTTCACAAAAAGGCTGGCACACACACCTGTAAAATAGATGTGACAGTATGGTCCGGTAAATGTATTGAAAATCAATTAAATTTAACATCCTTTAGCACAGACTGAACCAGACAATGTCTTTTCAACATCACATAAAGTGGTTTCAGTGAGATATACATTAAGCAGACAGAAAATGTAATATTAGCAAACACCCCCAGTCCCACATGCCAAAGTCAGGGCCTTCATTTCAGATTTGGTATTTAAACATGAACTCCATGTGCTGTGTAACTGCCACACTGTCGTGTTGTTGTGCTGTAGAACAGCACTGCAGCAACTAAAACTCTCTGAAGCACTCCATGACCTCTGCCCAGGTGTCAGACTGGGTCGGTGCCCGTCCGAGGACCTGAGCACTACCTCTCCTATTGCATGGGGACAGACATGCTGCTCCAGAAGGTGAGCTGGAGCAGCCAAGACAGCTCCCACTGTGTGAGCAGGGGTGCCCATGGAGCGAGGCTGGGACTGTGCTGAGTGCTGTGGGTGTCAGGTTTCTTCTTAGAGTTCTTATGTGTGTCTGGGGGACACCTCAGAACGACACTTGGGCTACCTCTTTGGCACACTCCTCTTTCCTCTTCCCTCAGCCATGCTTCCTCTTTCTCCAGCTGCAGGAGCACAGGGCTCAGCTTAGGTAGCAGAGCCCCTTTCTGAGCTGCCTGTCACACCATGGGGCTTGACACTCCAGGCTGGTTGCTGTGCTGTCTCTGAAGGTCAGGTTAGGTCCCACAGCCTGTGACTGTAGCTGTTTCCAACAGGACACCAGTGCTTGTCACTGAGGTGTGAAAAGCACCAAGTGGACAATGAAGGCATAGAGGGCCCTGCTCTGTAGGGTTTAATTACTTTTACTTTAACCCAGGACCTCTCTTGCCTCTGCACTGTTTGGTAAACAAGACCTTTCAGAGAAGAAAACACAGATGGCATCCTGCATTAGTGTAACTGCCTGCTCAGCACCCCGGGAAAGAGAAACTTGGCTTCTCAGCAGCAGTCTTTCTGCCACTTCAACTCAGATCTCTCGGCTCCTCATCCCTGAGGCAGGTTTGAACATCACCAAATTCGCTGACAAAAGCCTGCCAGTGCAATCATGCAGAAGATAGAATTTCACTGCTAAAATGAGATGAATTCAGGGCTAGGAGGCAGAAGAGTCTTTACAAGGCAAGGAAACCTTGCACACCCCTATTCCAGCTGCCTATGTGCTAGATGAGGAACACAGCTCCTGGCATTTACAGACCTAGGCAAAGGCTTCTGTGGTCTTCTTTTTTCACCTGTTGTGACAGACCCCAGGTTGGACTGCACCTCCACGTTTCTTCCGGAGAGATCAGGGTAATTGATTTCTGAGGGCAGTGAGTGAGTCACTTCACAGGAAGGTCCTTGTGCAACCTAGATCAATTTTGTTTCTGTTCTGAAGTATCTCAGCTATTTTGTCTCTTGTGATTACTGCAGCTCAGTAGAAGGCCACTGCTTGTGTCAAACCAAGCAGAAGGAAGGCTTCTCAATAACATGTTTGTTGAGAAGCCTTCCTTTATGCTCTCCTCAGCATAAAGAGTAACAGCCTCAAACCACCACCCCCCTCAATACAGACAGTCCAAACACCATTCACTAGCTTTAGGAAATCAGACATGATCCAGATTTTAACTTTGCTACTGTGTTCAGATCTAGGGGTTGGTGTTGGCCTTTGGCTGAGAACCAAGATAGAAACTGCATAGTTAGCATTTCTCCCTCCTTTCCCCAGTCCAGTGGCCACCCCCACAGCCTTACACAATACGCACAAAGCTCTACTTTTCCAGGATTTAACCTATTCTGTCTCTGATGTTTCACTCACACTCAGATACACTTCCTCTTCCCTGAGGCCTCATTCCTCTTTCTATCTTTCTTCATTCCCATTTTGGAAAACAGGATGACTTAGCAGCTTACGCATTTGGTCACACAAGCTCATGTTCCTCTAGGGCACTTAAACTCTGCTTACCTGTGAGGAATGACAACAATTTCAATCCCTATTCTCCACACTCAGACATGGAATCTTTTGGGAGAAGATCACTAAGAAAAACTGGAGCTTGCCTAGACACAACCAATCCTACTGTATTGCTGAGCAGTGCCCTGGCTGGTGCTGAACAGCTTTATGCCAGTGTATTGCACCAAAGTCAGTGGACGATCTGGCCCGAAACGTTCATTTTAAGACAATCTGTAACATCCTTATCAAATCCAGCTGTGCTCTAACTGCCCAGCAATACTTTTCACAACACCATTCTGCACACCCCAGTTTTGTGCATCTTGACCTAACACTCTCACATTAGTGTATTCTGGGAAGTTACAGACAACTGTCACATTTTGCCAGTCACCCCAAAAGACATGTGCAAAAGAGCACCAGCAAGGTGTACACACGGCAGCCTGTCCCCATCTTCCCTGTCTGCCCAAAAGAAGGAATGAGAGAGATTGCAGTCAACCCAGATACACAGGCAATAATAACAGCAACATAACTTGTTTACAGGAAAGCAGCAACATACCAGTGTGGGACATGATAAAGGTGACACAGCTCTAGTCACTAGGCAAATAAAGTTCTCACTGGGATGCTGGTACAGTCTGTGTGTGGAAAGAACCAAGATGCCAACCAGAGATGGTTAAAAGTTACTAAACACACTTCAAGTAGTGTGGACAGAGTTAGGTTCCCAGCCTCAGAAGAAAAATCTCACTGAACTCATGTCCTGCTTATGTCTTTATGATTTTCTGCAGGATGATGTTTCCTCACAGAAGATGGAGTAGTCTCCAGCTATTCTGCAGTTTTGAACAGGCAAGATGACAAAAATCTCACAACTTTTTTTATATCCCTTGCCTCAGCCATCCAGCTGTTTGCAGAACCCAAATAGAGTGCCCCAAGCAGCTGTACGGTGTGCTCTGCTTCAGCATCTCAGACTCTTCAGTCCTTCCTGAAGCGTGTGAAACCTGCCACATGCAGAAGAAGGAATTCTGGTGCACAGAGATGTTTTTCCAAAAGAGAGTTTATTGTATTTGAGCACAGAGCCTATCCCATGGGGTTGGTCAGAAGATGAACCTTCATAGGAGTGAGTTAGTGTTGCAGAGCACAAAAAAGACAAAAGGCCTTTGGATTGATATCACACTACAAGAAAATGTGTAATAAAAGGCCACAGTCTCATTGCTGTCACCACCAAAGAATGCTGGCATGGACAGGATTATTCCAGCCAAGGGACCTGTTCTTGTTCCCTCTAGTTTCTTCTTTCATTTACACTACTTTTTATCTTCCTGCTTTTCCTGCTCCTTCTCTCCAGTCATTCTTCTTCTCTGTATAGCATGTTTGCCATCCACTTCTCTTACAGCAGCACTGTTCTATTTGTTGGGATAAGTCTGTCTCCCTTTCTTTCTCATCAGCTCTTTTTTTCATCCCTTTGCCCTATGTGTCTCTGCCCTGTAAGCTATTAACAAGTACGTGGACAGAGGGTTCACAGAAACCATCTGTCAAGTTCACCAGAACACACCTCAGTGTCCAAAAGCTCTGGAATGGCTCAGTTTGTGGGTGGGTGATGCAGAACAGGTCAGACAATATCAGCAGAGGCTTAGAATGAATGGTGTGAGTTCCATCACAGTCCATCTGCTATTATTTCACCAACCGTCTGTGCCCATTTCCCAGTGTTAGATACAGGACTATTTCCAAGGCTGGCACAGCCTCTTCTCACGCATTATTACACAGAAAACACAGGATACAGCAGGTGCTTATGCTGCATTCCCCTGGTATCAAGAAGTTGCCATGTTATAGACAAGGAATTCTTTGCAATATAGGCGAAAGCACATGAGGATTATCTGCAAGCCATGAGTAAGCCCCTCAGTACTAATGCACCTAATTGATCTTCACAGGTGTTTAACATGGCTCTCACAACTGTAAGTTTGGCTGTGATAGATCCTCCTTCACAGATTCTGCCACGGCCCAAGAAGCAGCAAGCACTGACACATATGGGAGCAGAGTATTTGAACCCAAGTCCAAACTCCTCTAGGGCAGGACCCATGTAAGCAACAAAAGCAACAGGGGAAAAGGAATGACTGGAAGAACATGTGGGTAGGCAATGGATGGATACAGATTCAGACTCAGAAAACGTGTCTGATGGGTATCTTTGCAGTTTCAAAATAGGATACTTCAAGTGAGTTTTCTTTGGCCTCTCTCTACTGACATCTTTCTCCTTCCAGAAGAAAGGTTTTGACAGAGGCAAACAAAGCAATTGGTGTGACACAGAGATTCCAAATTCCATCAGAAATCATTTTTTACTGTGGAAGAGCCCATTGTATTCCTCACTTTACTTCCCCATCCTCATGTTCTCCACACTTGCCTGAAAGTGGCTGCACCAGCTGTTGGAGAGGAGCAGAGAAATGCCTGTGTGGGAGACAGTGCCAAAACATCCTGGTGGATCTCCTTTATGGGACTGAGACGCTGCATCTGAAACTGACCTCCTGTTTCTTTGGATGCTTCCAGAAAGAGCCATTCCTCCCAGGTCATAGTACCAGAAGAATTGCCAACTATACCTCCCTGCAAGAGATTCCCAAGGTTGTTTGTAACTATGATGTTAAGGATGCTCTTAAAACACTTTTTTGCTTATAATTCTAAGTGTTTCCATATTTTCGCTAATCCACATTCACTAAATACCTTAGTGATTCTGGACTTAGGCTCCTGCAAAGTAATTAAAACTACTGATCCTCACTGTACAAAACACCCATAATAAGTAAGGAATCTACTCACTCCCCAGCTTATCTGGGTCTCCTCACCCACATCTTTGTGTCAGACTAAAATCAAAACTCTGACAACTGTGAGCCAGGGGAATCTTTGTGTGAACTCTGCTGACCCATCCCTGCCTGTTTGCAATATCCCTGCAACCTCCAATCGTACTATCTGAAACAGCATTATTAAGTCTACAGGGAGGAAAGAATAAGAAGTAGATGAGCTGTTAAGAAGCAGAAAAAAAATCTTCTCCTCATGCCTGTGACCTCAATAAGGAAAAGAAATGAGAAGCACAAACAGGATATGCTAGCAAAGCAGAAATGTTGCTCAAACTTCTGTGTTTTCAAAATCTGTGCTGTGGAGGCCTTTAGCACGAATGCAAGAAGTCAGACTGAAGAGCTCTGTGTGCAGTCACTCGTCCTCAGAGCACACAAGACACAGACAGGGGTGTAGACGCTTGCTTTGCACTGGCATGCACATGTGCTGTTAAGACTGACCTATAGTGTTCTCCATTAGCAATCAGAGAAGGATTCAGCCTCCATGGTCCACTAATTGCAGGAGCATGGACTTGCCACTATCAGCTGGGGGCAAATTAGTCAGTTGTCATGCTTGTTTAAGTGGAAGGTTATAGATCTGATCTGATACAGACTAGAATCATCATCATGTTTCACACCTGAGCCAGAGACACTGAATAGCTCCTGAGAGCAAGCACTGACCTCCAGATTCTATATCCAATATCCTTCCAGCAATCCTAAGTCAGAAGTGCTAATTTCCCATTTCATGAACTGGATTTGCATTCCTTCTGTCAGGGAAAGTCATACAAATTCAGACAAAACTGAGTGGCTCAGCTGGTTTACTGTAATGCTTAAAGAGTGGTGGATATAGGTGGAACGTCATCATTCCCCACCTGTTTATCAAGGTACTTCAGCGGTATCCAGAAGGGTCATCCACTTGGCGAGTAGTTCAGTTCTCATCAACTTCATGGGCCTCAACTTTAAGGGTCATTGCATTCGCAATCCAAACAAAGTCTTGGGGATTTCTCAGGAGGATCTAACTGTTAGAGGACCTAGAGAGACCCAAGGGCAAAGTGAGAACTGTACTGAGAGGAGATGCTCCTGGGCTACAGCAGTGGGGAGCCAAAGAGGGCCATGATGCTGTGACTGTGCAGTGTGGATAATACTCATAGCTGGTTTGTGCCAGCATGCTCAATGAAACAGTGAGCTCAGGTAAAGAGATGTGAAGAGTCAGAGAGAGCAGGTCTCCAGAAGTAAATAGAATCAGATTTTGGTTGTTAACCATGTGCTGCTTAGGGGGTAGCATACTCTAACGCAGCTCAGAGCACTGGAAAGAAAGATGTTTGAAGGTTCAATTTGAAAGAACTGTCCAAAATCTGTCCATCCACTTATCAGCCTCCCACATATAAAAATAGAGCAACAAGCACAAAAGACTCCTTCCAGCAAGAACACGTATTTTCAGTTCAGGACTTAGTAAGTCACACATGGGGCAAGAGGGAATTTCACCAGAACTGCAAGGAAGGCTGGCTTGGAGACATACCCAAGAGCTTATACGTCTCCTTCCCACTAACTGGTGCTGTGATGCCAGGGAACAACCAACCTGTTATGGTGACTAACCCAGCAGGCCCTTTAGAAATGAGCTATTTGAAGTCTAAACTATATGCAGTTACAATTTAATTCGTCCATAATCATGAAGTAAACACTTTGTCAGTTGCATTAATCATATTTTAACCCTGAGCTAAGCAGCAGTCTCACTACTGGAAAGTGTTGGGAATGTTATGGAAAAATATGAACAGAACTTGCCCAGCGTTTCCATAGATATATCAGATCCTGGCCCTTCTGCTCAGTACACATCCAAGCCCTTCCAGAAGACTGCTCAGATCCCCAGCTTCTCCCTGAGTGGACTCTGTCTCCTTTGCCTTAAAAGCAGTTCAGGTCTCATCTGCCCTTCTTCCAGATAGGAAGGACTTTCTTTCTCCCACAGATGCAGGTGGAACATTCTACCTTTCCAAAAAGCTGTCTGGGATCTGATCCTGCACTTCACACAAATGTGCCCAGATCCCATCCAGTTTCTCTCATGACATGATGCTCCAGTCCTCCAGTGCTACCCTCATGTTCATGGCCAAAGTGGACCTGCCCCTGGTGCTTAAAATTTCCTACAGAACTTTTCCCCTCACTGGAGCACAGGTGATTTTCTATTGATTTCCTACTCAGCACCACAGGTGAGTCAGAGGCAGGCTCTGAGACTGTGAAAGACAAGTGAATGAATATACCATTCCCTCCAGTTGTGGCTTCATCTCATTAATCGAAACAAATCTTTCTCATCTCAGCCCTATTACCTCACACAAAGAAAAATGGCATGTAATCCTGTTAGAGCTGGGCTGCTGCTGGACACATTTTAAGGTCATAGTTCTGGAACACCAGTCTCCACTGTGTGAGACTGGGAGAAGTGGGAAATGCAATTACTAGGCTATTCAAATGCTTAGAATGAAACCCTGCCGTTCACAGGCAGAAGCCAGCAAGAAAAAGAGCAGTTGCTTTATGAAATTATAGGGTTTGGCTAAATCAGAGTCTAATCAGCACCTCAGTAAAGGAGCAGGGTTAGCTCCCACTGACATCCATGGAGTTTCTTCGTGTCACACAACCTGATCTTTGGGATCCCCGATGGAAACCCAACCTGCGAGACGGCGTATGGGCATGACGCCAGCGGTGTCCAAGTCCAATGGAGACAGTTGTGGTCCACATGCAGGATTTACACTGCACTTTGAAATGGCAAGCCCTTAGGGTTCATCAACAGGAATCTGCCTGCTTCTGCCATCACCTCATCCTGTACTTCGGTTCTGAGCTCTTGGGGGCAGAATCTGGGATCAAATCTGTCTCTTAATATTCACAGCTTACAGCACCGGTCTCGCTAATTGGTGGTGCAACCCAGCTAAGCAGCCAGGTGGGAAATTTGCATTGCTAAACTCATGGAGCTGTAACTTCCCCGCAAGGAATTCACATGCTGGAGGAGAGAAGGGGGCTAGCTCTGCTTGTGGCAGTCAGCAAAGCAAAGCAGAACAATATGAGTAGGAATAATCTCAACAACCTCATTGAGTTTGTTTCTCTTGAGTGGTTAAACACTGACATTTTCCTAATCATTCCTATCCATGTAAAGCCAAGGCATTTTTAGCTAGATTGGTAGCTAAGAGAGATACAGCAGTCTTGCAGACAAATGTTAGGGAAGACCACACAACAACAACAACAATGACCATCTCAAACCACAAGCAGAGACAAACTTCTGTCCTGTGTTGTTCCTGGCCGCCAACCTCCCAGTTATTCCCTGTGTTTCCTTCTCCTTCTGCCCTTCACTTGAGCTGTATGTCTGCTCTCACTGGTCTTTCCTGCACTCATCTTACTGTCTTAATCTTCCCCTTCCCTGCTGCGTTAGCCTCCCCCTGGCCACATTCCCTCAGTCTCCCAAAGGACTCCTGCCCCACAGGGGGAGGCTGGCTTCCTGCTGCAAACAGGACCATTGGGCTGAGGTAAAATTCCTGGTAGAGAAGGAGAAAGCAGATGATTACCACTGGAGTCTGCAAGTCCCTTGAAGAGATCAGAGTCACTTCCCTGTTTATGCCCTTTATTAGTACCTATTCTCTTTAATCGGCTTAGACTGATGAGCCAAGGCAGCAGTAGGGATCAGCCAGGCTGTTTAATTAAAGGATTGCAGCTCAGCCTTGCAGTTTGGGGGTTTGTGTAAATGAGCTGCAAGTACATTACTTAATCTGCTGTGCAGAGAGGAGTTGGGGCATTAATGAAGCAAATTCTAATTAAAACTAGATGGCTGATGGTTATTAGTGGCATCGGTTCTGACAGGACTTATCTCATTTAGGGAAATGCCTAATCATGGAAGGGGAAAAGAAAGAATAAACCCAAGCTGGTTTATCAAAATTCACCACAGCACCACTTGTGACTGGCTGTCCATACAGTGGGACTCAGAAGAACTGCACAGGGAGACCCTGTGTACCAGGCTCTCCCATCAGGAGCCATGATAAGCTTATTTAGGGATACGCTTGGCTCACCCAGGAACTGATTGCCTATTCAGGCTGTCTGACCCACATATTTCAATCTTGATTTACTTTTGTTCTGTCTTGGTTCAATGGGGAGCCTGTTCACAATTTGAGCGGAGTGACAGGCTCTGTAAATGATCTGATGAGCTTCTCCCAGCAGCATACTGGGCCATTCCAGAGCACCATATGGACATCAGCTCCATGGAGACCCTGCATTTTTCCCTCTCTGCTATTCTTTTGCCTTCTTCACTGCACTGTATATGCAGCTTCAGACATGAAGGAAGCCCATGGCTGACTGCAGGACCTGGCAGAGACTAGGAGATGTTTTCTGGCCAGCACAGAGCTGAGCAGTGAGTTTAATAGTGCTGCATGTGCTCTGCTTTTCTTCTGCCACAGTGTGGGAAGAAGTGATGCTCTTCTCGCCTGAAACAGTCACATAGAGAGATCATATGCAAAAGCTGCTCTGTTTCAAAAAGCAGAATATTCTGTGTGCACGTTTCTCTCCTTTGAATAGCCATGGTGGCTCCAACCATCTTTATGTCCGCATAGAATATTGTGTCACACACAGACAGATTCAGGACTGCTATTGGGGCCTGAGGAGGACATGAGAAAGACCTCGGAAAAATATAAGAAAAACGTGGCCTGCAGAGTGAGACAAACTACAAAAGGCTTAAAATGGACAGGCATAGATCAGTATGAGAAGCCCCTTAATTGGAAGCTCAGATGCAACATGCTGTACTGGTCTTTGTCATTCATCCCCACTTCAGAATTTCCTGGCTCAGACTCATCTTCAGATGCAACTTGCCAAAGCTGTTAAATTACTGAAACAAATGGTTGCTTCTTCTTCAATTTGCCTGTCAAACCCCAGCAAAACATGGGCAGGCAAACTCGGGCTCAAGGGATGGGCAGGGCCTTTGGGAGCCACAGGGACAGAGGGTTAACAGAGAACATGACAAAAATGACTCTGGAGCCTAAGACTGCAGGACTGACAGCCTTGTAGAATAAGAAAATTCTAGGAACTAAGGGAACTGATCAGACGTAAGACGGAAGCTAGGACAAGAATGGGACATGGTCAAGATGAAGACAGAATGCCATGGCAAAACTGAACCTTGGTTCAGACAAAATACAGCAAATCACCAAAACTCTCTCTGTCTCCAGAAATGCAAGGGAGAGGTGGCTGTCACTACCACAGAAATCTCTGTGGTCTCCTCTTCTGCTGACTCCTCTTCTTCCTTGCCAGCATCTTCCCATCTACCATAGAGGTGCACAGGGCTGTCATGCAAACTTTACCAAGGCTTGAGGGCCCTCAGCACAGACACCATGGGGGTTAACCCTTCCACCTTCATACACAAATGGGCAGGAGGACTCCTGCTTCTTTACCGTGTCTCCAAGAGTGGCTGAAATGTACTTTTGGCCATACACACCCACTCATCCCTGTTCTCTTCACAGCTGTCCAACACTCATACTTTTTCTTGGAAGGAAATCAGAGACCATGGTCTGCTCCAGGGAGCAGAACAAGAGAAATACAATTTTTAAAATGCTGTAGCCTCATTACTGCAATTCAGCTGCCCAGTTCTGTTCAGAACCCTCCCTAGCAACTCAGACTTCTTATACAGATGCCACAGGTCAGATGTAAAAGCCTAGCAGTGTGATGAGAGAAATCTTTAATGAGAAACCTCCTGCTGTTGACAGAAGAGTGATGAGGCCTGAGAAAAAGATGCAGGTCTGTAAGATGGAGGTATGGGAAGTTGTGAGAGGAGAAAGAGATGGCAAGAACAGAGGGACAAGGCCAAACACGGAAGCTGTATGCAATATATCCTCTCAAGCACTTTTGAAGCTCCTTGGACCCCTTGGTCTTGGCACTGATGCCTTGCAGGGATGACAGAGAGCTATGAGAATTGCTGGTGTCCCCACACCTGGCTGCACTGGATACAAGTTGGTGATAGCTAATAGTACTTGTCTATGACTGCTCTTCACTGGCAAGCTCAGAACATTTCAACACATGTAAAATTGCATCCCCCATCCTGTCTCATGGTGTGAGACAGAACTCTGAGTTCATCTGGCGACTTCTGCATTAGTTTAAAGGTTATGGATCTATCCTGTGCCCAGGAACCTTACAGTGTGGGATAACTAACTTGAAGGAGAAGAGTGAGGCATGTGTATGGCAGTGTCACAGTG
>NW_008665311.1:2317-15152 GCF_000695815.1 Acanthisitta chloris | reverse complement strand
CAGGAATGTGGATTGATGGAAGGAGATGTTTGGAGAGAGGCTGAAAATATGGTTTTGGGGGTGCATGAGTGTGTCTGAGTGGAGGTCAGAGGGGGTTTGGAGCAAATACACAACAGTAAGAACAGCAGTCTCTGGGAGGGAAAAGAGAGGGACAGAACTGCTGGGGACATGAGACATAAGGGAGAATTGAGGGGGATTGGCATGTCTAATATGTGAGATTTGTCCGGGGCAGGAAGATCAGTGACAGATGATAAGGAAGCAGGAAAAACAAAGATCTTGCTGGCAACAATTTCTCACCTTGGCGAGGAGTCTGGAGATGAAGACTTCTGCTCTGCGTCAGCTGCTGGGCAACAGAACTGGTGCAAAACAGTTTCATTCCTGTGAGAAAAACAAACCATAGCAGGTCAGTGTTCAGTTCACTGAAAGAGAAATCTAATTCTTATAGGAACGTTTGGTACTCCAAGGGTGGGAGCAGAGAGAGGGAGGCTGATATCCTCTTCCCTTACCTCTCCCATTCTGCTGCTGATGTCCAGCTGTACAGAGCAACCAAATAAAAAGTTTTCCTCCTATCAGTGTCTGTCTCATGATCCCACACATCTCATAAGAAACAGTTTTGCCCATCTCTAACTTTCATTTCTCTTGGACAGAAACATGTTCTTAGATGTGTTTCCTTAGATATCTTTCCTATACATTGTAATGCAAAGTAGTTGATTTTTTCCTTGACAGTGGCTAATTACCTCTGCAGACATTTCTCCTGAAACCTCTCTAGAGCACAGAAATAACCTTAGCACATCACTACTGGGCATTAGCAGGAACAGTAGCAGAAAGCTGACAGTAAAAGCACAAGTAGAGGGGCTGAGATCCTGACAAGAGGAAAAGACTGTAGCAGAGAATAACAAAACTGCACATCAACATCCTATGTTAACAGTCTATGATCCTACAAAAGCCATAGGAAGTAACCAACTTGAGCAACAAAGGAAAACATAAGGTTAAAAATGTGTTTATTAGATAAGAAAGGCAAAATAATTCATCCAAAGGAAGAAATCCTTGTGTTACAAAAATTTTTGACACTAGGCTCTCATCTCCTTCAGATAGGTTTATTGGTATAGATTTGCTGTGGTATTTGGCACTTTAAGTTTGGTGCTCCTAAAGAGTGCAAACAAAGAAATCCCTGGGCAATTCTACCCTTACGACCTAAACTCCCCATCCCTCATGTGACAGTCTGGACCAACAGCATTATCAGGGTCTGGGGTCTCCTCACTCTTCACTGGTTTGATGTTTTGCTACCACATGGTTGCTATGTGCTCATCTTCACATCCTCTGAGGTCGATTTCAGTGAGAGGTTTGGTCAGTTCTGTAGTCAATGTATTGTGCTTCTTTCAGTTCATATACCATGGTCTATGGGCTGTTCACTCGAGCTATTAATTTTTAAATACCATATAAGCTATTGTCTATTCTCTAACTATTATTAATGTTTAGATTGTCAGGTCCAGGTTTCACTATGCTCCATCTTTGACTTACACAACACAGCCATATAGCTCAGACGCAGTTCACCTCACAGCCCAGCAATTCTAGCCACTTTCGTCAAGCAAGTACTTGACTACCTTCAAAAACTATTACATTTTCTACACCTGGACCAAACTTCCAAAACTGCTCACCAATACTGAGTGATCTGTTCTTGGGTCCCTTACCTGAAAGCATGTGAAAGCAGCCTGGTTTTCATGGGTGTTGGGCACTTATTGCAGCACTGGAACCAGTAAGAGCTGCTCAGCACCTCTGAAAATGAAATTCTTTTAAGATACCTCCAAGGAGGCCCTTGAGGTGGCATAGGCAGCACAAATAAACTGACAATTTTGAACATGCTGACCTTCATCAAAAGGAGTCACTAAAGAGAGACACAGCATCAAGGGGGAAAATTCTAGGGGAATGGAAAAGAAGATTAAAAGAGGAGAAGAAAAGCAGGGAAATAATGCAGGCTGAATCCTCAAGTGGCATAAAATCATCCTGTCTCCAAGTCAACAGCAGCAGCTGGAGCTCTGTTCTCAGTGCTAGTGTGGTGACCCAGGGCTCAAACATGGTAAGCTCCTTTTATCGGTCACCACCTATTTTTGCAGCTTCTAACCCAGACATAAGCAGCACAGTGAAGTCTCCTGGTTTGTCATGGGGCCTCAGACTCCCCAGAGACCGTGCCACACCTTCAGTCACTTTGAAATGTGAAACTTCCCACCTCTGTCTGCTGCAAAACCGACAGCCACGGCCTCAACAGCTAAATGACAAAGATGATACTGGTCCCGGCTAGCTTAATAAACCAAACTGCTTACTTCTTCCACTTCCTTGGCTTCTAATGCCTTCTCAAAAACAATCTTCCTCAGAAACAACAGGACTGCCAGGAACAGCACAGCAAAGGGAGGACGAAAGCACTAGCTTTACCCCATGGACCTCTACCCCTGCCCTCAGTCTGCCTGCGATGTGTAACTCCTGGCAAAGAGAGAACATGTTTGTGTGACTTATATTCATCTCCTGGCCTTCCATTTCTGTACCTACCCAGCTCACATCCCTCCTCCTGCCAGCCTGGTTACTGTTGGTTCTCACCATGCTGTTTCTAATCTAAACCTCTCAGGTGGCATGGAGCTCTCTGACTGCTGTGGCCATCGGTCACTCGTGGGGTCTCTTCACTGAGGCAAGCGGTGGGATCACATCTGAAGTTCACAGAAATACTCCAGCTTCTATGTCCTGTCACACTGCTTCTGGCCAGAACTAATATAATTTTGGGTTTGCATAAAAACACTGATTCATCAAATCTGGTGAAAACACCTTGGTTTGAAAAGGATTCTTAAAATTGCAGGGGTTTACCCTGACATCCTGGCGAGTTGCTGGAGGGCCATGCCTCCGCAGCTCACATCTCCAGTGCAGCTCTGCCACACAAGCAGCCTCTCAGAGAGGGCTGTCAGGTTTCCCACCCAGCTCTTTGCTCTGCCCGATGCCCAGAGCAGCAGAGCTGGGTACCCCATGCAGTGGAGCACCTGCATCAGGGCAGTCAGCTCTGCAGAGCAGGCCTGGGGCCACAGGCAGCTGCACTGTGGCACTCACAGGGCTCTCAGCTGAGTCAGCAACAGCTGGCACTATCCTGAGGTGCTTTCTTCCTTTCACGAGTATTATATATTGGTATTTCCTACTGAATCCCATCTCTGCAGGATCCTATTGGAAAAAAAGCCACTACTTCCAGAGCAAAGTAACAACATACTTTTAAATCATAGAGTCACAGAATCACTTATGTTGATAAGATCATTGAGCCCAACCACTAACCCAACACCGTCAAGCCACCACTAGACCATGTCCCTGAATGACATATCTACATGTCTTTTAACTACCTGCAGGAATGGTGACTCCACTCCCTAGGCAGCTGTTCCAATGCCTGACCACCCTTTCAGTGAAGAATTTTTTCTTAATATCCAATCCAGACCTTCCCTGGAGCAACTTGAGGCCATTTCCTCTTGTCTTGTTGCTTGTTATTTGGGAGAAGATAGAAGATTGCTTGTTACCTGTCTACAGCCTCCTTTCAGACAGTTAGCTGTAGAGAGCGATAAGGTCTCCCCTGAGCCTCCTTTTCTCCAAGCTAAACACCTCCAGGTCCCTCAGTCTTTCCTCGTAAGCCTTCTGCTCTAGACCCTTCACCAGCTACCAAACGGAATCTTCGAAAAAACAGACAACCCACATTTCAGCCATTTCTAGTCTCGGCATTTCCCTAGATGAACTATACTGTTCTCTGCTTTTATTTGAACAGCAGATGCACCACTTCAATTCCTAATTACACATGAAGAAAGCAAACAAGAGGGAGGGAAAACACAGGGAAAAAGAGGAAGGAACACGGATAGACAAAAAACTGAGAAATGGAAGACTGTATATAGATTAAATGCCTTGCTAGTTAATTACCACGATAGAAACACAGTGAGAAGTGAACAGGAAACAGGGAAACGAAGAGTGGTCTGAAGTTTCAGGACTACAGGCTCAGTCTCCTGTGGGATTTCTAAGAAAAAAGCATTTCACAGATCCTCATCAGAGGGTCAGCACACTCTGAGCTCTGCTGCTGCACAGTCAGCTGTGGATTCTCGTTCTCACAACCTCTCACGTGTGCTTAACACCAACCTCGGGTATTTTCTGCCCAAACCAGAGCCATCTGGAACCTCTGAGATCTCTGAGCCATTGCGCACCTTACAGACCACTACCACATTCTGGTCATGCCTCCAGACCACTTAGGATTCTCGAGTCCGTCCCGTGTCCGTGTCGTCCCCTCTCCCCCCTGCCCCGGACTCCCATGGAGAAGCCACCAGGGAGGTGATGAGGAGCAAGTACTGCCTAATGGAGGTGGATCCATGAGGTACTGTATGGGCAAATGGGCATTCCAAGACTGCTGAGAGCTCTTCTCATGACTGGGGGAAGGGAAAGATATCTTATTATTCCTCTTAAATCAGAGTTCCCCAAATGCCCAAGGCAGTTGGAGCTCTGGGTTCGTTTACACTCTTCTTTTACAGCTTGTTTCTCCCCTCTCTTTTGTGCTCCCTAGGCATGCATCACAAGCGACTGGGTTCCACCACGGAGAGTCTCCCTATTCATTTTCTTCTTTCTTTCCTTCTCTTGATCCTGCATATATCTGATATTTTGCAAATCCATGACCTCACTCTTGCCGCACTGCACCCAGACAGGAGCTGGAAGAGGGTTAACTTGCTATGGAAGAAGTAGGCCCATACCCATTCTGAAGAGGCTCTACTAATTGTTATCAGAACAAAGCAGCTTTCATCTGTGTGCAGGAGCCAAGTGTCCTAGGGCCTCACTACCACTTCCAAGCCTCAAGGAAGTGCTCTAATAAAGCAACTGTCTTCTTAATGCTGTGAAATCTTCAGGTAAGATATTATTTTTGTTGCTGTGATTCAAGAGGGCCTGGCAGAGTTGTAATGGTTGGTGGCTACCTAGATTTCATTCCCCTGTGGTGTTGTCAACCTTTGGAGGTTTAAAGTTGAGTCTTGAGATATTTAGTATCTGTCAGAAGTCAGTGTAAGACTTTTCATGGTGGGCTGGGTTTTTTTTCCTTTCTGTGCTTTCTTTTTACTTTATTGTTAAACAAATCTTACTTTATGAATCAGAAAGGCTACCTCAAACTTGAATATGTGGACTCTGAGGAGTTAAACACCAGAAAATATAAGGCTGGGTTTTGCCTTTGAAAAACAGAGAGGAAGGCAATGTGACTTCAATCCAGTGTCAGTAGATTCAGACTCATCACTTTGGGGTGCTGATCTGTAATTTCGTTTCTTTCTAAATACTTCAGGTAAATGGCAATGGTTTACCATTAAAAGTGTAGATCCAGGGCTTGCTTTTTTTGCTTTCCTGTCTCTTCCTCTGTGTCCTCTACCTTGCCTTCCTCAGACTTGCAAACCATTTCAGAGATTGCAATTGAACAGACACTATGGGAGGCAGATGAGGAAGGTGATTGTGGAGATGGTTTCTCCCACCTGTCAGGATCCTGACATATCCTGATTCCAATTCGTTGATTTAAAGCCCAAGTATCGTCTCTGGGGCTGTCCTCTGATGAAAGCTTGGAAGGGAAAACCAGCGAGAAGAAAAGGTGTTCTGGGGGAGTGGAGTTGGGTGGTACAGAAGAGGCAGAGACTAAGAGAGAGGAGGAGGCATGCTGAGGTATGTGCTGGCAGCAGCGTGAGACTAGTGTGTGGAGGAGCAGCAGAGGACGAGGGCAAGCACAGATGCAAAAGGAGGACTTGGAACAGCCTGAACCTGTCAGTGCCTTGCTCCATCTAGCTGGGATGCACGCTCCGGAGGCAAGGATTTGACAGTCCAGACCTATCTGAAATGCAAAGAAAGCTTGGCCCAGTAGTTACCCGTGCTGTCAACTGAAACATTAGCCCCCACTCCTCTGAGAGAAAACAGCTGACTGAAATTTATTCAGTTGTCTTTAACATTGCTCCTGACAAGAGGTATCCTGCAGCCAGCTGCCTGCAGCCTCAGTGGGGGTATCTGTGAATGAACTGCTCAGCCACCGCAACTCCTGCTCTGTGATGAACTTTAGAGAGGCTTTTGCCAAGCTGCCTGGCTAGTACAAGCTGTGCAGTCAGCTCAGGAGTTAGTTCTACTTTTCTGGCTTCTTAGAAAGTTGGACTGTGCTGCAAAGGGCACCCCGGACTCATGCTGCCTTGATCTGCACAGCTATTGACCCCAAAGAGCTAAGCTCCTTTTCTCTTAAAAACTGGTGTTGTAGAGGGAACAAGAGCTGAACTCCAAAAACTGAAAGTCTCTGTAGCTACATAGCTTGCACATGGCAAGGCCAAAGGAGTGCAAACTTTCCTAAAATGGTCTTAATGCTGCATCTTCCCTTTGGACAAGAGTCTGGGGCCTTATGTCCAGTCTGTGTCATTGCCCATCCTAAGCATCAGTGCCCACTAGTTTAGAACTGATAATGGCTGTCTTGAAATAGATGCCTGTCTGCTGAGAGGTATATTACAGTAAGTAAGTCCAACCTATTTTTCTTCTCCTGCAGCCCTACGAAAGCAACCCCCCAACCTAGACAGCATATGGAAAATGGTGGTGCTTCCTGCTCTCCAGCAGTCAGTTTTAATTAACCAAATACCCTGTGTGGTCTGTTCTCAAAGATAACGAGCAGCTCTGTATTTTTCTGCATGAATGACGGAAATGCCAAAACAACACAGAATGAAAATTGCTCTCACTACAAGTACACAGACAGTGCTTCTCTCTAGCATGCTGCATCATCCCTGCATCCCACCCTGACTGCCACCCAGGCAGCCGATAGGGTAGCTGGCCTGGCCCCTAAAGGAAGATCACTGCATTACCCCACTGCAGCACTCACTAACCTCTGCAGCCTGGTCCTTGAGCCCTACTGGCCTGCAAAGTCAGTAGCCTTGCCCTTGGCCCAAGTGTGCAACAGTTCTTAGAAATCTGGCAAAGCTGAAAGGTGATCCCTCAAGCAATATTCTATCAGTAAGTAACTACTCCAGCCCACACGGCCTTTCTGTCTTCTCTTTAAAACTCCATCTCTTGAAGAACTGCTACAGGCTTTGACCAAAAGTCATTTGTTGTAGTGCTGGATATCTCAGCTTTCCTAGAGTCCTTTGCTACTTGTCTCTATCTTGCCTTGTTTCAGATAGCTCCCAAGAGAACAGATGGAGTTACAGAAAATCATGGCCTAGAAGGGGAAGATTAAAAGCAGAAAGAGTCAAAGGAGAACTGACTTCATCTCAGATGAAGTTTTACTGGCTGTTATCTTTCCTAAAATGAGGACTTAAGAACCACAAACGGGAACTATTTAGCAATGCTAAGTTCATGAAAGGCCACTTGCACAGTCTTCTGACTCCTCCAAAATGTAATGTATAGCTCAATGCTACCTCTGCCTACCAATGGAGATGTGACACAACCTAGCTAAGGTTACCTGCAGACCTTACTCCTTCTATCATCTCCTTCCTGTGATGGATCTATTTTTGACTCCAGTCAACCTGGAACTGAGAGCTGAATCGAGATCTCAAAGAGACAGTATTTCCAAAAGTGTACCTTCTAGTAACTCACTGTTTCTCCTCTGGTTCTTCACTCTAACTCCTTCTAAGTTCTTTAACTTTTTAAGTTCTTCTAAGTTCTTTAGCTCCTTGTAAGTCCGATGTAAGTCCTCATTGTTATGGGATACTGTTCACAACAAGAATTTAACAAAATTCAGAGAAGAATTGGATATTTTAAAGATTATCCTGTGAGAACACAATGCCATAGATCCTGAACAGTTGGTTTCTCAGCTTACTTTAGTCCATATAAGTGGCAGGCATTTCTCCTGTACATCTTCATTCTTACCTTGAAGAAATTCTTGGGGGAATAGCCAATGTATAGGACTCAAACTTTTCAGTACTTATGCTGAAAAGGAGCTTTTATGGTTGTCCCATAACTGTCTACTGTGACTGTTTTTCACTCTTGATTTTTGAACATCTGATGTTGGCTATCTCCAAAAAGCAGCTACACTCACCAGATTCACAAATGTGACTTGACTGAGAACTCCTGTGTGAAGGGGCAAGGGGCTTACTAGCTAAGATACTGAAGTATATGATTGTAACAAGACTGAAAGTGTCATGTTATTTTATGTTCCCAGTAACTACCACAATCCCAAACTGAGTGTCCCTGGGATGAATCTTAGAAATTAACTGATCAGGTAAACATCTCTAAATCTTCTCTTTTGACTTCTTTATTTATCAAAAAATGTCACAGTATTAATCCCCACAGAGGAGAATGAGATCAACACAATCTGGGGATGCAAAGGATGAAACTACAACAAATGAAGCAGAAGGAAGAACTGAACAAAAGAAGGTAGGAAGATTATTTTCAATTTGTGTATGTCAACCCTGAAAGCTCTTACCAACACCTTGAGGCTGCTTTGATTTTATTTCCCCTTCCCTAACTTCTCAGTCTCTGCCTCTTGCTATACTTCACATCTGTTGGTTTTATGGATATGGATTTACTTTGCTATCTAAGTCACCTTGACTACCTCATCAGAAACATGTTCTCAAGTGGCAGTGCCTATCCTTAAGTCCTTCAGCTATCTGGAAAGTCAGTGCCATATTTGTAAAGGGCTTCCATATACCACTGTAGTCTATGCAGAGCCACTTCATATCTGTTCCACTGTCTGATCTGCTGCCTACAGGGGAAGATGCCCATAATGTGCACCTATGTGCAGAGTGCCAGTTACATCATCACATCTAGCATCTTCTCTAACTCATTTCAGAGCAGTGCCTGTGTAGCTCTGCCTGTAACCCTTCATAGGCTTAGATATCTAATGAATTGTATGCAAAGAAATGAAGATGTGTCTAGATGATGTGTAGATGCCAGCATGTAGCTCCTTCCGAACAAAAGCAAACTGCTGAAGAAACACTGTGGCAGTGCCAACACCTCGGGTCAATGTGCAACAAACACACACTCCCAGCCTTGCCAGGACCCATGCTAGCTCTTCTTTCAGTCCACTTGGGTGCTTACCGTTCCACAGCTCTTTCTTTAGCATTCTCAAACCTGTTCTTTCTTCCTTCTGCCTCTCAAAGTCATGCTAGGAGGGATAAAGAGGGGAGAGCTTGCCAGGAGCATCTATTCTCTCTGCTTGCCTGACAACAATGAAAAATAAAGTATGTTTTGTAGTCTGGAACTTGCCTTGCCTTGAACATCTAATGAGTGTTGGAGAGAAAGTCTTTGTCCATGATGTTTCTCTATAAATTAGATTATCGAAAGATCAGCTTTCATCCTCTAAAACCTACTTAGCACCTGCTTAATCATCATCTTACTTCTTGGTACAAATTCATTTTAAGTCACACATCTTTTGTATAGCATTACTATAAATTTCTTTTTCCAGTGCTAGGGGATAGGATGAGGATGGGATTCCCACTGACAGTAGTTAACAGTTTCTCACTAGAATATGTTGATTTAGAGACCCTATAAAATATCTTAACAACTTCCCCTTGCTAGTATAAAATACCATATGCATACACTACTGTTTGGAAAGTGAAAATCCAGTGTGACACACCGATGCAAATGTGTGTCTTTGAGCTATTGTGGGTTCTTCAGAACAGCGCAGCTTGGAAGGATAAGCACAAGTCACCGTGCCGGGGTAATGGAATTTCCTGTGTTAGAGGAAGACGGTCTGAGCCAATGTTGCTCTGATCTGATCTTTTTTTTGTTAACTAGTTGGGTGACTATAACAGATATGTCAAATGTGCCATTCATTGACCACCATCTGCTTCTAGGGACAGAGATATCAGTGCCATATTTTCCTGAACAATTGGTTTCTCAGCTTACTTTAGTCCATATAAGTGGCAGGCATTTCTCCTGTGCATCTTCACTCTTACCTTGAAGAAACTCTTGGAGGAAAGTGTGAGCAAGACTGACAGATGAGTACATGGATTTTGGAAAGAAATTGTGGTATTCTGCACCAATTTCAGTGTGAAGAATATGACCAGTAGAAAAACGTGTGTGAATATGTACTAAAGGGGGTTTGAGTACGTAGTGACAGACCTTCTTTAATGTAAGCTCAAAAGACCCTCTTCAACATAAGCATTCTTGGGCTTACAATCAAAATCAGCAATGGGTCTGGGAGATGGTGAAAATGAACTGTGGCCTCTTATGGTCTGGTTCAGTAGGGCCTGCTCCCCTGCCATGGACCTAAACACACTATTTTCTCTTGGTAACAGGCCACTTGACAGAAGTTTCCTTACCTGAGGATCACTAGCAAGACCAGACATCACTAGCAAGAGAGAGGAAGATAGGAAAGACGTCACCTATGGATTCACTGTGTTCAGTGAAAACTGCCACTAACAAATCCATTTTGTTACCCAGAAACAATTGAAGGAAATTTCATCCATTTGTGATGTCTACCAGGAGTGGCTGGGCTAACTGTCAGATTTTTCCTATATCCTAGAAAGGGGCAAGAGTGGAAAAAGGAATGGGATGTGCCCAGGAATCAGCTGGAGGGGGAGATTCCATACTGGCTTCCAGGTTCAGTCTGACAGATATATCCTTGTGACAGCCAGAAACAAAGTCTGGGGCCAGTTTTTGGACTCACTTCCAACACTTCTTGTGCTAGGTGGGGCATTACTTTGTACAGTTTTGTGGCTCTTGGTTCTTCAGCTACAATGGGATGAAATAAATTACCTAAGGTGAACTAAGGATGCTACTCCCAATTATCTGTGAACTAACTCTATTATAACCAGAGACAGTCTAGGTAACAGAAATTGTCCACAGGAGGAAACTTAAGGTCAAGTATCTACTGTACAAAGAAAGTCAGATCTTTAAAGCAGTAAACATAATGTACTGCCTGCACACACAGTGCCTTCATAAGAGGCAGCAGCTTTAAGAGAGTCAGAAACAGTATTCACCTTGGACGGAATGAGACATTCCAATCTGGGACCCTTGGATGACCTGGGAGAAGCTAGACTTGCTGAAGCCTCTCTGCACCTCTGATGTAGCTATGTTGGTGTCTCTTACAGAATTACTAGTTGAGGAAATATTCTTTGGGTTATGAGGGATGCTTCTCATGCTCTCGTATGTGCCCAGAGGAAGTGATTCACTCAGAAGTTTCTCTTCTTGCTATTAATTTCTTTCCTAAGGCACAGTAGGAACAGGGGTGAGGGAGGTGATTGTACTTGCTAATCAATTCTCAGTAAGAAACTTCCTGGGTCAAAGAGAGTTTGTCATTAGCTACTAGGGTTGGGAGCTCTGCCTCTCCTGAAATACCTTTGAATGATATGCCAACTGGGAGTCCATTCACTCCATTTAAATTGGATTTCTCTCTTCCAGAGGAGTGTTAGCCACACAGAGCATGGCTGTCTGCTAATGGGGCTGGTGCTCTGTAAGCACTCGGAAGAAGAAGGCAAAGTGGCCATGTATGCTGAACTGTGCAGCAGTCCAATGTGCACCATCAGCCTTGTTTAGATCCTCTGTCAGTGGTGGAAACAGTTGATGACCTATTGTGCTAGACAAGTCACAGGTCATTTGCTTTGACTTGCTAACAGGCTGAGTAGTAGCACTCAGGAAAAACAGCTCCTGTATAAAAGAGCAACCTGATATTCTGAGTGTATGTGCACAGCTAATCACGTGGAAGGGATCCTCTAGCAACACATGCAACACTCACTGGCAGTGACCAGAGGTTTAGTAAGTTGTACCCAAAACTATACTTCAGACACCACAACTAGGAAGCTGCTATGTAAATCCGAAGCATGTGTGAGGGGGAGTTTGTGTAAGTTCCTGAAATCATTTCAGTTAAATAATTACCGTAAACAGAAGCTGTATCAATTAATTTCTTAATGGAAAGATGGTATATTAATACAACCTATTTTTCCAAGATAACATGTGATCTTTTCCAAGACAGCATCCCTCGCTTCCAACTATCTTCAATATCATCATTTCTTCTAAAGGTTATATATGTAATGGAATCATTACATGTCTGCAAATGCATGCTGATGGTGACCTTCTGCAGGTTTGAAACATCTTTTCATACCTCTCCTGTTTTGTACTATACAGAGTTCTTTCTTCTATGTTCAAATAATAGATTTATAACTACATAAAATGGAAATAGCTGTCAAAACCTCACTTTTAATTACACTGATAAGCATTCTCCAAATCCTGTCCAGTTCTTCATATAATAATTATAGTTTGTTAGCCTAATACCAATGAGTATGTGGTCCTCCTAACGAGATACAGAGCTAGCAATCTGCCTGAGTGCTCTGCTAGCAGAGCGAACACCTTTTTACTTCTATTTTGGGCCAATACATATGAGAACTATAAAAAAGCTAAGGCTTGTGCTAGTGGAGTTGGCAACTCCTTTCATAATTACTGGAACTGGGAGATATAAACAGAATTTAGGTCTCTCCCTCAGTAAGAATAAATTATTTTTACTTTCTGAATAAGTGTCAGAATTGGACTCAGTAAAAGGATTCTTGTTATAACTGAGTATTAGATCTGTTTTAATCAGGCTTACACTTCCTACTGGCTTCGCACTCATGTGGCTCTCATTTTGCCCCTTAGTACACAAAGAAAGCCCTGGAATCTTCGAGAGTGCCCCTCAGCACTGGAGAATAACACAAAGCTAAACCAAGGAGTGCTGTTCAGTAATTCAGAATCCCATGAACATGCAAATCAGCTGCATACACAGAAATGGCTCATGTATGAGCTCTTCAGGCACCTCAGCAACACCACCTTCTGCAGCCCTGTCCCTGCCTGGCAATGCATGGCCAGAGCTGCTGCTCACACCATGGCAATGCATGGCCAGAGCTGCTGCTCACACCATGGCAATGCA
>NW_008665311.1:1384-1849 GCF_000695815.1 Acanthisitta chloris | reverse complement strand
GCTGCCTCCTCCTACCATGGCAATGCAGGGCCAGAGCTGCTGCTCACACCATGGCTATGCATGGCCAGAGCTGCTGCTGGTTCCATTGCAGTCCTGTACCCCTGCAGGCAGCCTGGCTCTCAAAGCTGGATACCAGCACAGCATGGCAGAGAACTGCACTAGCTATCAAAGACAAACTCAAAAGTTTGTCACTACCACATTGGGTTGATGCGTTAAATCTAAGTCATGGTTTAATTCTGGACACTTGCCAAGGATTATGCATGGCCAGAGCTGCTGCTGGTTCCATTGCAGTCCTGTACCCCTGCAGGCAGCCTGGCTCTCAAAGCTGGATACCAGCACAGCATGGCAGAGAACTGCACTAGCTATCAAAGACAAACTCAAAAGTTTGTCACTACCACATTGGGTTGATGCGTTAAATCTAAGTCATGGTTTAATTCTGGACACTTGCCAAGGATGGATTGTTTG
>NW_008665311.1:0-1359 GCF_000695815.1 Acanthisitta chloris | reverse complement strand
CTGCCTAGGACTGAGCTGCTCCAGCTCTACTGCTGAGGCTTGACACAAAACAGTGTAACACAAGGTATGCAGCTGAATGCTCTGAGAAAGATCATGGCTTGGCTCACAGAAAGCTGCTTCAGGCTCTTAGTTTGGGGCCTTAGCTATGGAAACCCAGTTACTGTCACACCTGCAGGTATCTGAGGCTGGTGCATCAATGACACCCACAACTGAAAGTGGTTTCCCAACTGGGAAGGATCACAAAGAGAATCAGGAATGCAGAACTGGACACAGGCTGCTTGGTGTCATACACAAGACTAAATTTTGCTATTCCCTGATGCTTCAGAGCTGAGCTGCTTCTGCTGTGGGAAGGACAGCAAAGGTGCAGGACCAGTTGTAGAGCTGTCTCTAATGCCCCAAGGGACAGACAGAAATAGCCGCCACTTTTTCAGGGGAAATTTGATTTCCCCATTACCCTTACACACACACACCCCCACACACCCACATGCTTCCACCAGGGCCCTGACATATGGAAAGCAGGCAGTGTTCAATGCTGCTCATGGACACAGCTGCTGCCTGACACCAAGAGCAACTGAATTTGAAAATGTTATGGTCCTGGAAGGAAAGTACCCTTTGGCACCAATGCAAGTGGGGAGAGGATGCAACTTGAATGCTCAGCACACGACCATCACAGATACTTGGTTTTGAGTTAAGAGGTTTCAGTTTCTTGAGGCTCCATAAACTCCTGACCTTGCTAGTATCAGAAGGGCAGGTAGAATTAATGAGGTATTCTAAAATTTGGACAATCTATGAAAGTTGTTCCCTTTCCCCATCTTAATTGTTCCTGAATTATAACTAGTAGGATATACAATGTACTGTCAAGTCAGTTTATCAAGACAATGAGAGTTTAGGTTAGTCTTAGTCCCAGAAGTTGGATTATTTTATACTCTCTAGTGCAGCAGCACTGGGGAAAAAAAAGTGATCACAAGAATGGAGAGGGCATCACTTCTTAATTTGATGCCTTGCATACACTAATTGTCCATCCATACCCTATCTCAGAACTAATATACAAATGTCAGCTAACACACATATATCTGGCCAAAAGAGCAGTGCTTCAGACAGCGATGACTACAGGAACCTCTATAGCCTGCACCTGTAACCGTATGTACAGCTCATCTGGAATTAAATGAGCTACTTATGACTGTACTATGGATCTCTCTGCAGTGCCTTATTCTAGCTAGCCTGTGTCTTGTGGGGATTCTTAGCTTGCTAAACCATCTGACTTACCAAACCATTACTGTTCTCTACTTAAAGCCTTGAGCTTCCCACCATGTGCTGGAGTCCGTTGTTTGCTTTTTCTTTAATTGAAGAATATATATA
>NW_008665310.1:19700-27310 GCF_000695815.1 Acanthisitta chloris | reverse complement strand
CAATTAGCGGCGGAGCGCTGGGAGCCGCGGCCGAGGCGGCGCGGGACGGAGAGCGGGATGCAAAGTTCATCCCCTTTTCGTCGGTCTTTGCCACATCCCGCCTGCCCGAGCGCTGGGGATCCCCAGCCCGTCCATCCCAACACCTGTCCGTCCCTTCCTCAGCCACCTGGGCTTATACCGCCCCGGCACGGCGAGGATGCTCAGCAGAGAGGGCACACGGCAGAGGAGGAATCGCCTTACACCCTGGAGAACAGCCTGCCCGGGCACACAGAGCTGTTACCTGACCCGTGCAATTGTTTTTCCATCGCCCTGTGTGCCAGGTGTTGGATTGTCATTACCTTACAGTTCCGGTCGCTGTAACTGGTGAGTGACAGTAACTAGTAACCCAGTTACAGTGACACTAGAAGAGGTGAGTGACAGTAAGTAGTAACTCAGTTACAGTAACGTTGTAACTGGTGAGTTACACTACTGGTAACACACCTGTTCAGCCCTGATTCCACAGAGAACTTCAGCACGGGCTTTGTTTTAACCACAAGTCACTGGGATTTAGGCACATGTTTTACTGACAGGGTGGTGAAACCATTTGTGATTGGGGAATGGTTTTAAACTAAGAGATTTCGATGAGAAATTGTTCCCTATGAGGGTGTTGAGGCACTAGTACAGGTTGCCCATAGAAGCTGTGGCTGTCCCAACTCTGGGAGTGTTCCAGGCCAGGTTGGATGGGGCTTGGAGCAACCTGGGCTAGTGGAAGGTGTCCCTGCCCATGGCAGGGGGTGGAACGAGATGAGCATTGAGGTCTCTTCCAAACCAAACAGTTCTATGATGTCAGGCTTGAAGTCCAACCCCAAGTCACAGCAATTAACTCCTCTTCATTTAGCAAATACAGTCACCACAAAGTAGCCCTTCCTGTGAGGGATCCTGGTGATCCAGACCCAGTGATCAAGAAGCTGGCAGGGCTGCAGGCAGTTATTATCACAAACCACAGCCTGGATCCAGTGGGATTCAGGGAACCACGTTCTTGCCTGGGACACTGCTGCACACCTAATCACCCTCTTCTCTGCTTCCACACCCTTAACTCGTGACTTCAGATCCAAAAGGCAAGCATCAGCATTAGGAATCAGTGCTGAAATCCAGGGACTGCTTTGCTAGTTGTTGGATGAATTATTCGTGACTCCATGAGGTTTTAGTTTCTTTCCCATCTCTGGAGCACTGAGCAAAGACCATTTTCCATCTCAGTCATTTGAAGTCTTTCTGTCTCCACTGAAGTGCCTTCCATCTGCTACAGTAGAGGAGGATTAAGCCTAATTCATCAGATGCATCTTGATAGCAGCAGAATTCATTTTGTTCATGGATATGATGGAAGAGCTTAAACAGCTGCATTACAAGTAGCTTTATGTACTAAAGCTTTGTTGGAGCTCTCAATGCCTTGTTTAAAACAAAACTAAACAAAGCAGATTGCTAATTGAAATTCGCATTCTAACTGTGGGTGATAAATAAGCAGATGGAACAGTCAACATTACTGGAAAGAAAAGGGACAATATAGGACAGAGAAGTGAGTAAAAACAAAAATACGCCTACATCAGCCAAACAAAGTAAGAGAAGGGCAAACAAGGTATTGCAAGTCTGTGCATTGCACTCCAACACGATGTTAATGCTCAGTACCCGCTCAGACTCCTCTATTTAAAGTACTGCTGTTCCCACCAGTGTCTGAGCAGCTCCAGCCTTTTTTTATCCTACATGAAGGCTCCAAATGTGTTAACATAAGCAGCTGCAGCAAGAGCTGCTCCTGTGCTGCGCTAGCTCCAGTCTGGAGCAGCACATCCAGTGTTTCCCAATCCAGCAGAGCTGGGCAATGCCCAAAGCACAGCCACCACAGGAGTTTGATGACCAAAGCTGCCCAGAGGTGGCATTTGGTCTCTGATATTTTGACAACGACCCCAAAAACTATCACAAAGCAGTTTCCCAATTCCAAGACAACTTCAATCCAATGCTACCCAGCAGAAACACACACACAGCATCTTGGAAATAATTCTTTCTTGCTGCCACCACAGCCCTGCCAGCAGAGACGTCTCATCCTAGGGATGTCCCATCCAGCTGCTGCTGCTCCAAGGCTCCCCTTTGGAGCAGGGATGGATGTGATGCCCCTTCTACTTTCTGCACACACTAGTTTTAATCCCCTGATGGTTTAGATTTAGATTGTTCACACACTGGCAAATTGGATCCTTATCATACACTGTCCAGCCAGGGACTTCTACTGCTTTTCCTTTGAAGAAGGAAGGGATAGAGATCTTCTCATGTAACCTCAGCTTTGAAGTGAAGCTGATGAATTTCTGAGGGCTTTATCCTTTCCAGTGCTGTACACACTAATGTCATGTAGTTGAAGAGAACAGTACATGGCCTTGGGCCACAGAGGGAAGAGAGGTTCATCCAGCTCTAGAGCACAGGAATTCCCACACCTGAGCAAATGCTCTCCAAGCTTTCTCAGCCCAGGTAACATAAGTGCCTCACAGCAGTGTGCCATACCTGTGTAGGGCTGCACAGCTCAGTGGGCCAGAGAGTCACTGCTGTATGTCAAAGTGGTCCTTCAGGATTTCTTAGGATGAAATTCTTCCCTGTAAGAGTGGTGAGACACTGGCACAGGCTGCCCAGAGCATCTGTGGTTGCCCCATCCCTGGAAGTGTTCCAGGCCAGGTTGGATGGGGCTTGGAGCAACCTGGTCTCGTGGAAGATGTCCCTGCCCATTGCAGGAGGTTGGAATGAGATGAACTTTAAGGTCCCTTAAAGATCCAAAACCCCAAACCATTGGTGGTAGAGTCACCATCCCTGGAGGTGTTCAAGAAACAATTGAACATGGCACTTAATGCTCTGGTCTAGTTGACAAGGTGACCAGTCACAATGGACTCAATGATCTCAGAGTTCTTTTCCAGATTCTGAGATTCTGTGATGATTTGTAAAAGGAGCTCTGCCAGCTGAGAGTTGGCAGCAAGTCATAAAGGCATTCAGGGCATAAAGTCAATGCCAGGTATGAACAGCATTACTCTGCAAACATCCAGGTGAGTGGCTCTTTGGACCTGTGACTCCACATTTCTTTCTGGATCATCTCCTGGTTCAACTGGATGTTAACCAGATGGGGCCACACAGACACTGGTTGTGGAACTTCAGCACCCTCACGTGCAGCTGAGAGCTTCAGAGCAGTTGGGCACTGCATAGGCTAAGCTCCCAAACAGTATTTCAGATCCACCACCTGCCTTGCAGAGCAGAGTGTGCCTCAAGGCTAGCAAGAGCCCAAAAGTTGTTCTTCCTTTTTTTTAAAATCATCCTTGCAGCACAAAATAATCCCATGCATTTGCTAAGTGCCACCTGAATAAATTGCCTAACCTTTCCACTTTAATCCACTGTAATCACTTTCTAGGGCACTCTTTGAAAAGTGAGCTCCATGTTTCCAGAGCAGCTGTGCTCCTAATTAAAAGGCACTGTAGCAAGGAGCCAACGAAACGTAATTCTGGTTGGAAATGCCTTGCTGCAGACTTGGAGGACTGAGGTGAACTGTGAGGAAGGCCAGGGAGGAAGCAGCAGCTGCCTGTGCTGCTTAAGAGAGTATTAGGAGATGGCTGGCACTCAGGGCTGCCTCTTGGCTAAATCCCTGTTTAGCAGATTGGCTCCCAATCCTCTGTCCCTGGCCGGCTGGCCAGGTTTGTGCAGCTTGGACATGTGCTTCCCTCAGCATGGACAAGAATCAGCTGAGTGCTGCAGCTGAGTGCTCACAGAAATAGCCAGTGCAGAGGGAAAAGCATCCTGAGGGGTTTCCAACAGAAGAAACCTGGGTTCCCACCCCATTGCTCCTGCAGTAAAGCTGAATCCAGCACAATTCAGGCACAGGTTCCCTGTGGTGCTGGGAGCTGCACAAGCAGCAGAGACATATGCTCCATCTCTTCAGCTTCAGGTACCACAGGCAGAAGTTGGATTTGAAGAAAAGCTGTGGGAGCAGTGAGAAAATCCTCATTTCAAGGGAGATTTTCTAAGCTCTGCGTTATGAGCATAAATGTGATCCACTCACAACAGGAATGTTCCCAATTCATGGGCACTGCCATGCTGAACCACACCAAGCTCAGTTTGATGTCCCAGCCAGCAGGTAGGGGAGATACTGAAGAGCACAGTCGAAGCAGGCAGGTAGGGAACTCAGACCCTTCTTAAATCCTTCTGTGTCTTCCTATCTGTATCTTTATGTTCCCACTGCTCAGTGCCACACTGAGGCTGTACCCGAGCAAAGCTAGCCTGAAACTGCTTCATTTGAGTAGGAATTTGTTGGTTTCCACTGTGCAAGAGAAGTTCAAAGATGAGAACTTTAGCTCCAAACCACTGACACATACTGTTTCCATAGGGTGGGCAATACAGGAGTATATTTTATCAGGCATTTACTGTCTGGATTAAGAACTTAATCAAACAGAGCAATAGCTTCACCTATATTCCCAGCAGTATTTTGATTTAATGCCATTGGAATGCTTTGACACTTATTAAAACTTGAAGTCAAAGCAATTCACATGGAAATGCAACTACAGTTGCTCCATTTTCTGGTGAAAAAAACCTTTCCAACTAAAAGAAGTTTCACCCCAATTTGCCTGCAGTGATCTCTCCACTGCCAACACCACTGAGCGTAACCCTGCATCACAGTGCCAGATGATTTAAGAGCTGCAATCCTCCTCCCCTCTCCAGCAATTTCTTGCACTTACTCTCTCTCCAGTCCTGTTTGAAATGCCTGAAAGAAAAAGCCACTTGCGTCATCAGCTCTTTTTTTCTCCTTTAATGCCCAGCACAAATCACAGGGAAGTCACGACTGGGTCTGGATGTCACGAACAGGCAGAGCTGAGACTGGCAGAGGATCAGCCTGTGTCAGGGCCTGGTCTATTTGGGCTGTTAAACCTCTTGGTGTGTAGAGGACACAGAACCTGTTTGAGTGTTCTTAGATGTGAGAGGGGAAGTCTAGTGAGCCTGGGTTAGTGGGAGGTGTCCCTGCCCATGGCAGGGAGTTGGAACGAGATGATCTTAAGGGTCCTTCCAACCCAAACCTTTCAATGATTTCCTGATTATATGAAGCCTCCAGAGCTGTGGCATAGGCAACACATGCAGGAGTAACCAGCCTTAGGGGTGTAAATAACTTGCTCTGCAGGACTGGGCTTATTTACACTGCACAAATTATCAAGTAAGTCCAATACTCTCACACAGATGATCTGAGTGGCACAGAAGGACTAGCCACATTGGCATGGAAGTTGCAGGATGGAGGTGAGAGCACAGACTATTTATCCTCAGTGTTGTCTGTAGGCATGATCTGGGGCTCACCGTGTACATAGGAGGTACCATGGTACAGATTTATGCCTCCAACCCTGAATTCTCCTCCTGCTGGGTACATCACTGCCCCAGCCCAGTGGTCTAATTAGTCTCTACCCTTCAGGCAATGAATTCCTCATGCTGGATGTCTGCACACCAGAGCCTTGACTTCTCCAGGAGCTACAGGTGAAGCACTCAAACCACTGCAGCAAATCACACGAGTTGTGATCCTTATTTATAGACTCACAGACTGGTTTGGGTTGGAAGGGCCATAAAGATCATCAAGTTCCACCCCCTGCCATGGGCAGGGACACCTTCCACTAGCCCAGGTTGCTCAGAGTCCCATCCAGCCTGGCCTTGAGCACTGTCAGGGATGGGGCAGATACAGCTTCCCTGGACACCTGTGCCAGTGTGTTACCACCTTCACAGGGAAGAATTCCTTCCCAGTATCCCATCTGTCCCTTCCCTCTGGAAGTGTGAAGCCATTCCCTCTTGTCCTGTCACTCCAGGCCCTTGTCCAAAGTTCAGCTCTCTTGGAGCCCCTTTAGGCACTGGAAGGGACTATGGAGCCTCCTCTTTTCCAGGCTGAACACCCCTAGCTCTCAGTTTGTCTACATGGCAGAGGTGTTCCAGCCCTTGGAACATCTCCATGGCCTCCTCTGGACTCACTCCAACAGGTCCATGTCCCTCTTATGTCAAGTGCTGGCTGGAGAATACCAAATGAACTTGGGGAAAGTAGAGTCCCTTTCTGAAGAGCTCTCTGAATATATCCAACAATTTCAGACCAGAACTGAGCACTGCAGAGCTCATTTGCACAAGTTCAGCCTCTCAGCAGGTGGGAAAATCAGGGGCTTCACTCACACTGGGAATTGACAAACTCACACGGAGCTAATCTAATTTGAAGGCATTTATCTAATTTGACAGCATTTATCTAATTCAAATAAATTTATCTAAGTCTACTAGTTGTGGAAGCCTGTCAGTCTGGCAGGATTTATGGACCAGGCTCCTGACCATGTTTTCTGCAGGTGGAAGTAACTGCAGTGGTGCACAGCATCCCTGTGGGTTTGCATCAGGAGCACAACTCAGCCCTGCAAGCAGCATAACTCAGCTTCAAAATCTGACTGCACAGACATGGGGGAACGAACACTGGTTGGGGAGAAAAGGGGTAACTCCTTACAGCTTCTCTCTGAGGCTGTCTCCTTCCCTGTGCACCTATGTCCATGTCCTAGGTGGAAGTGCAACACAAAAGAGTCACCAGGGAGCAGCTCACTCCTGCTGTGACAACCCTGGAATACGGCCAGGGCACCAGGCAGCTCTGTCAACCTCAGGCATATCCCCTACTCCAGTTTTGTCCCTGGAATACGGCCAGGGCACCAGGCAGCTCTGTCAGCCTCAGGCATATCCCCTACTCTAGTTTTGCGCTGCTGAGAGTTTTGCTCCTCATTCAACCATTGCCACAGGGTAAGAGTTGTGATCTTTGCCAGTGTGGTGGTAAGTGAACCTTCCCACAAGTATCTCCCTCCTGATGGAGATGATTTACACTGTGCTTCCTCCACTTACTCCGGCCAGGGCACCAGGCAGCTCTGTCAGCCTCAGGCATATCCCCTACTCTAGTTTTGCGCTGCTGAGAGTTTTGCTCCTCATTCAACCATTGCCACAGGGTAAGAGTTGTGATCTTTGCCAGTGTGGTGGTAAGTGAACCTTCCCACAAGTATCTCCCTCCTGATGGAGATGATTTACACTGTGCTTCCTCCACTTACTCAGAGAACTAATAGGGCTGTAGGGTCACACTCTTCATCAAAAGCATCAGCTCTCATCTTCTCCAGCCTGCAAACCCATCTCTGCCAAGGCTGGAGAGGGATGCTCTGGGCTCTGTGATTACAACACTGCAAGAAGACAATCAAAAGAAAAGGTTAATGAGGTACTAATCATTATTGATTTGTAGTATATAATGCAATAAATACCCACTGCCATCGATTAAATGTAGTGGGGCAAAGCCATTTGATTTTTCAAAATTAATTTCCTAACATCAGGGAAATGCTGGGAGGTGCCAGAGGAACAATTTCTCTCTCTCAAGGAAACAACACTGCAAGAAGACAATCAAAAGAAAAGGTTAATGAGGTACTAATCATTATTGATTTGTAGTATATAATGCAATAAATACCCACTGCCATCGATTAAATGTAGTGGGGCAAAGCCATTTGATTTTTCAAAATTAATTTCCTAACATCAGGGAAATGCTGGGAGGTGCCAGAGGAACAATTTCTCTCTCTCAAGGAACTGGG
>NW_008665310.1:16508-19687 GCF_000695815.1 Acanthisitta chloris | reverse complement strand
CCTCCAATCCCTCCCAGCACCCACCACAAATCACACTGCTGCCAGGGATCCATGAGGTATCACTGAGCATGCCACAGTGAGGAACTGGGAGCATGGAGAGATAGGAAAAATAGCCAGGACAAGCTTGGATCCTGGATCCTTTCTCTGCAGGCACTTGTTTGCATCCAGTCCCAAACCCCATTTTTCTGGTAGAAATTAAGTATTTAGGAGAACAAATATTGGGAGAACAAAAAAAGTTGCTCTGAATGCTAAAGTTCTCCTCAAGGGTCAAATGGCCAATAGAAAGCAGGTCAAAAAACACCTTCAGAGATGTCATCACCGTTCTGAAACTCCCCAGAAGACAGGAAAAGTGCTCAGATTTCTCTTAGGGAGACCGAGATGAGCAAACCCCCCTACCAGCAGGTGTAGGCACCACCTGGTGATGGATGGTGCTATGGCAAAGCCTGAGCAGCTCCAGAGCACCGGACAGGCAAGTGGCTTGGCTGGCAGTAGAGGATGAGACTAATTAGGGCTGCGATCCCCTGACTCACACACGCTAATGCCCGTGGATAGATCGCTAATGCTCTCAATTCACGCTCATTAGCGCTGGCAGCAAAGACAAGACAAGCGTGTTATGTCATCGTTTAAATCCTGTCACATTTCCCCAATGACTCTCATTACATTTTAAAATATTTATTCTCCTCCCTCGGGGCAGGATTGCCTTGCCCTGGAAGCTCCAGATCCAGCAGATTTGCTCCAAGCAAAGCTCTCACACGCCAGTAATGAACTGGTCCCCAGCCCTCCCCTTCCCTGTGTCCTCGGGAAAGAGAAGCTCCACTAGTACAAGCATTCAAGGCATCAGCTCATCCTTCCCTAATTTTCCACATGACTTTACATTTCAGCCTAGGGTTAAACTGAATATTTTCTAGTCACCTTTGCATAAGGAGGGAGAATTGCACAGGTGGACATGTGAGTTTGGGGCTGTACATCTCTGTATGAGCAGTCACACTCCAGTTAAAAAAGCATAAAACACTTGTGCAGCACAAGGAGTCAATGTTTCTTGGAAGTCGACTAGCAGGAGTGAAAAGAATAAATATTTACAGACACATTCTTCACTAATCAGTCCCAGCTGTATTTATACCAACCCTCCTTGCTACCACAGGGTGGTTTCAACATTCTGCCCTCACTGCCCAGTGACCTGTTTGTTGGAGGGGCTGGAACTCCCTCCCGAGGGACTCTGGCCAGGTAGTACACACCAGCAGTGTCCCCTGAGAGCAGCAGGGGTGGGAGGGATGTGACATCAGTCTTCATGCCTTGAAACCCTGGGCAGAGCACAGTGTGACAGCACTGGGCACAAGCACACCCACTGCTGTCTGACGGGAGGGAACATCTCCCACTGAGTTCACTGCAGGCTGGATCACACCCATTCACTCTTCCCAGGAACAAGGTAATCCCACAGTCATTATGCAGACGCCACAGAGGGAGGAGGACTGACCAAGAGCACGAGGGACAGCCCAGACTAGTTCCCAGTCACAGACTCCCCCCACATCCCATCTCACTCCTGCTGGGTTTTCCCAGCTGGGCTGTGGAATAGGTGTTGGTGTAAGTCTGGGACCTCTGCACTTCTACCTTCCCTTTAGCACTGCAGATAGCACCAGCAGGCACTTGGTGAGGATTTTACTGCAGGATCTCCCAGGAAAGGGCTGAATTGCTTTTGTTACAGCAGCTGAGGATTTCACATCTTGCATAGAAAGGAAGAACTAACAGAAACCTGGACAGAGTCACATCTGCATTAAGGAAAGGGTTTACACTAGATGGCACCTGATCTCATCATTTCAAATGCAAAAAGTAAAGCCACCAGGATTACTGTAGGGAATGATGTTATTCTTTTCCTGGGAGCTGCCTTTGTGTCCCTCCCCGAGCTCCCAGCGATGCAGGAGGAGCAGCTCACCCTGCAGCCAGCACTGCTGTGAATGCTAAACACCCTTTGCATAACCCCACTCTGAATCTCTCTGGAGATGCTGGAGTTACCTGGGTTTGCCCAGCCCAAACCACTTTCCAACAGCACTTCCAAAGGCTAAAGCATGCCCAGAGTGTTTTCTTCCTTTGTCTCACCTGAAGAACAGCCTCACTCTCTGGAAGCAAAGGGAGTGAGTGATAAGGGCTCTGTCCCTCAGCGACTTAACAGGTAGCAAAGCTGCTGCAGGGCCATGACATGGTTAATCCAGCAGATCCAACCCACCCACCCTGAACACAGTACTACACAACAGCCCCTCGGGCACGTGGGGACACTCCAGCTCACTGCAGAGCTCAAGATGTGGCACAGGTACATCAAACCCAACTGAAAACTCCAGTCCCTCATCCCAACTGCTTCCTGCAAGGACAACAGTGCTGTGATAACAGCTGGAGACGCAAAAAAGTGGCTGTGGTCTTTGCAGCACCAATGCATATGTAGCCCAAGGACCTGCCCACAGAGGATGAAGGGCTTGCAGGAATCTCTGCTCCACATGCACATGGAATGATTCAGCGACTTGCGTTGAGAGAAGAGGGAAATGCTGCCAGCTGGGAAGGGGAGAAGAGGAGGCTGAGCCTCAGGCTTGCTCCTAATGCAGCATCCTCTCTCCCTTTACCATCAGGAGCCAAATACACTGGAGGTGAAAACAAGCCTCAATCCACAGGCAGTTAGTCACCATTCCTGAATTACCAGCCTGAACCTGGACATAGGCTGGATGGATGGGGCTAGGAGCAACCTGAACAAGTGGAAAGTGTCCCTGCCTATGGCAAGGGGGTAGAACTACATGAGTTTTAAGGTCTCTTCCAACCCAAACCATTTTAAGGACTGGTAGAACTACATGAGTTTTAAGGTCTCGTCCAACCCAAACCATTTTAAGGACCTGAGCCAGAGCTGCCCACCCCTTCCAGCCTCTGCCCCTAGATAATATGAATGAGATACCCATTAAATAAAAGCTGGTAAGAGCTAAATAAAAGCTGTGATGAGTGAGGGAATGATTTATCCACAGATTAGCGGCAGAGCCAGCAACAGGTCTCAGCCCTCACCTGGACTGTTCTGCCTCTTGGAGCCTATCTGGGCTGGGGAAGGGATTTCTGCTCCTGGCAGCTCTGCAGCACCTTTGGAGTGAGTCTCAGAGTAAGGTCACTAACATGCTGCTCCAAAGACATTCATAGGGAAATTACTCTGC
>NW_008665310.1:870-16481 GCF_000695815.1 Acanthisitta chloris | reverse complement strand
CAGCAAGTAGATTACATGAGATGATTTAGTAGCTGACATAAAAAACATCTCGTTTAGCCTGGAATAAAAAGATCTTCATTTAGTCTTAGCTGTATGAAGATAACCAAATTCACAGCAAGTTTTGAATAGCTGCTCACCTGGGCAGCTGAATGGAGACTACCTCCCCCAAGTCAACATCTCCCTGTCATCAAGCCCTTGCTGGAAATCAGGAGTGACAGCAGGGACTACTGGAGTAAATGGATTCTCATGTGGCCTAAATCTTCCTCTCTGGTACAACAGATTTAATTTTCCAGCTTTCCTATATGAATTGCTTTTTACCTTGTCTCCTGTGTGGGCCCAAGGCCTCCAGCTAATGGGAAGCAGAGATGAATTTTGCTGCATCTCAAGCAGCTGTTGCTCTATTTGGCTTAATGCTGTGCTGTGAGCAGAGCGACAGCTACAGCGATTGAGTTAATGGTATCCTGAATGAGACAAGCAACAGGGAGAAGAGATGTAATGGGATGCAGTGAGGAGGGATATTTTAAGCACTGGTTTATCTGACAAACTCTGCAGTTATACATCCTCTCCTCTGCTTTCCACTGCAGCCCATCAGCAGATAGATGAAAACAATTTTTACATGGCATAAGCAAAAGAGAAGCAATCAAGTCCTTGCTCCCAGGGCAAGACTCAGCTGCACAGGTATCACCTCCGTAACCTTTGGACACCTTCACAATAAAGGATTAACAAAAAAAAAAAGATGGTATAATCCTTATCCAACCCCATTTTGGGGCAGCAGGTGCTCTGAGGTGTTTGGGATTCATTCCAGCACCAGTCCAGCTCTCTCTTCACAATGGTGTTACAACTCCCACTCCCTTTACAACCCCCTCAAAAAGCATTACCAGCAAGGCCCAGAGCCTTATGTGCCTTTAATATGTGGCTGTCCATCTCAGTGCTTCTTTTTCTAGCATCTGCAGCTGAAGAATCAGAATTTGCAAGTCCCCCCCACTGCCCTGGAGGCTGCCAGCAGTTCAAGGTGCTCATGCTCCCTGTACCTGCCCAGGCAGACAGGATTTTTCTGGAGATGCACACATGCTGTCTTGGCTCTCTGTTCCCACCACACCATCAGCACAAGACTTTTCAGAGAAGAAATCAAAGCCAAAGTCCTGTGGCACCCTGGACCTTTAGATCCCTTCCAGAGGTGTCCTGGTCTTTTCAGACCATGTGGATACTCAGCTCATGGCTAGTGTCGCTCCCATTGTCATCCAACTGTCTGTACATAAATCCTCCTTGTCTTCCACAAGGATTTGCTCTGAGCTGATGCTTGATGGGTCAGATGGTCCTGGAGGTGATGGACAGAGCAACTTCCAGCCATGAGAAAATGTAGGACAATCTCACCTGTTATAAAGCACAACAGCATTTTGACTGCAACAGAGCTGCCTGATTTATACCAGCTGATGCTCTGGCCCAAGGACCAGACCCCAAGGGACTGCCACAGTGCAACTCCACAGGCTCACGAAACCCAGCTCTGCATGTCCATAGACTGCAGGAAATGCTGATGTACCAGAGAAGATGTAGCTGTCCTTCTGGATTTGCTCCCTGGAGCTCTGTCAGAGAAGTCAGAAGGCATTTGGCATGTGTAGCTGAATATTTAACTCACACTGAGGATGTCTGGGCCTGTTTCCCAACTCTGAGACTGACACAGTTTGCAAGCTCAGTCAGTTCACCTTCCTTCCCAGGCCACACTTCTCCCCACTCTGCACCTTAAAGAGTCATTTTGTACCTGTACAAAGCATTAACCCAGGCAGAACATTTTGCTCACTTAGATGGTTGTCACATTTTAACACCAACAGAGGAATACTTCCAGCATCACTTAATGAGGCTTTTCTACTTTGCATAAAAACTTGGCGATAAAGCTGGGAAGGATGATAAAGGAGGAGGAGAGCTGCCAGCTGACAGGCAGGAGAGGCAGACAGCACTTGACACCTGCCTTCCCCTTGGGCACAAACAGGAGGGCTGTAATGGCAACCACCCTGCTGCTCTGGGGCTCCAGCAGCCCTTGGGATCTGTATTCACACCCCCTTAGCTACCCCCAGCCCAAAGGGTCTGTGTTAACACTTGGCTACTGCTCTCTCCAGCCTCCCATCAGTGTGTCTGCCCCAGGTCCCAGCATTTCCCCACTGCTTTGGGAAGTTCCCTCTAAGACTCTAACTCTTCCAATCCACACAAGCCAAGAGAGCTGTAGCCACCATTCTCCTACCTGAGCTCTGCCAGCAGCACCTGGCTGCTGCCTGCCCTCCCCTCTTATCCCCCCCAGTACATCTTGCCCAGGTGCTCTCCTACCACCAACACACACTCAGCAGGGTTTTAAATCTTCCACCACCTGAGCTCCTTCCTGCTTTTCCTCATAGGGTTTCTGTGGGAGAAGATACTATGCTTGAAGGATGTTGACTCTTTGAACAAAATATTCTGTGTAAAGGCAGTTCTGCTCCCTTTGGAGATCTGGTCTCTGAGGATGGTCTCTGCTCCCTTGCTTGATGTGGAAATGGTTCCTGTTCCCTTTGCTCCCTTAGCTCAGAAGAGGCTCTCAGACCTGCAGAGGCATCTCAGGTCAGGTGAGCCTCATCTGCAGTTTCCAAGTCTCCTTCTGGGCTATTAGGGTCACCAAAGGGTAGAGTCCCCAGTGTCACCTCAGCTTCCCAGCCTTCCTGCTGGCTCCTTGCAGTGTCCACAGCCTTGCTGGCTCAGAACATGCCCTTCCCTTCCTGACTATATGCTTCTCTGCACCAATTTCAAACAAGCTTCCCAGTGACAGGACATTTGCTGAGTTCTGGCACAAGTAGTTACTGGTTGAATTAATTTGTCTCTGAGAGTGGCCAGTGCTGTAGCTGAGGCTGCAGCTTAGGTAGCAGAGCTCAGGCTGCTCTGCAGCTCTGTGAGCTGCTTTCCCTGCAGGCTGAGCCCCATTCCACAGCATTTTAGCACTGTGTGTTAGGACATGCTGCCTAATGTTTAATCTAGGCAGGATTTTTTTCCCCCTGGTACAAACCAGAGCATTTAAGTGGTAAATGAGATGCATTTGGGATAGGTATAAAAACGCAGACAGATAGGCCAGGAGGCTGTGAGCATTGTTAACCTTGGAAATCCTGAATTACACTTTAGACAGGGAGCTTTGCAGGGATTTTCACAAGAAATGCTGGAAACAGGAAGGTAGAAAGAAGTCTTTCACGCTGTCAGAGTTGTCTGTGTCTGGTTCCGAGATGGGTCACTGTGTCCTTCTGAGCCTGCAGTGAGTTGAAAAGGACTATTTTTGTCAAAACCATAATTGAACTTCCTTTGGCCTTTCAAGAACCAAATCATTTCCCTGCTTTGGGTCATATGGACCAGGGACACATCCTTCAAAGCAAGGATTGTCTGTAGTGTTGCACACTTACATACCAACCTCCTGCACCAAAGAGAATCGTAGGATCAACCAGGTTGGAAGAGACCACAGATCATCGAGTCCAACCGTACCATCCAAACTTTCATCCTCTTTATCCTGAAGGCACAGCAGGAAAGCTCCAAATTGCAACAGGCTGAGTTCTTGTTGGTGCTATAAACAGCAACCCAGAGCAGACAGGAGGTCACCTCTAAGTGTCACTTCAGGCTAGTGCAAAAATCCCCAGCACTTATTGTGGCACCAGAACAGCAACTAAGACTTTTATTTGATAAATAGCACATGATGCTGTAGAACAAATTTGAGAGAGAAAACACTCAAAGCTCAGATTTAAGTGGAAAATAGCATAAAAGTCAACGTGGCTAATGATCTGACAAGGACCATGCAAGGGTAATTTAGTATTTCTTTAAGTAGGGTGCTTGATTAGACACTAGAAAGGCATTAAATCATGTAGGTGTTCTTTGGTAAAAGCATCTGTAATGAGGCTGGGGTGGGAAGGGTTTAGTGAAGTTGGAGAAAACAGAGATGAGAAGAACAGAGAAAGGATCTGGTGAAAGAAGAGATGATGGCAGTGGTCATTAATATTCCTGATTGTAAGGAACACAGGGATGGACTTCCCTTAAGGACATATTTTGCTTAATAACTCCTAAATTACTCTAGCAAAAGTATGTATTGCTGTGTGTATGATGTGTAAGGCTTTGTGCCTGGCTTTTTGACCATCTGCCTGAGGACTTGTCTGGAGATTAATTGATTTCAGACCAACTCAGAGCTCCTCTCCTTATGCAGGTACTGTGGCACTGCACCCTCCTTGGTGAGGACACTGCCCTTTGCTTCCCTTTCCCCTTCCCTGGCACAGCAGTTCCCTTTCACTGTTCCTTGGCACCTGCTAACAGAGCTGTAGCAGCAACCTCCTGCCCTGAGGAGCTGTGATGCTGTGGCCAGTCTCCAGGGTCATGTATGCAATGTGATACGGCACAAAAAGGTGATGAGTGATTGTTGATAGACTCTGTTGTTATGTGAAAGGCTTTGGAGGCTGAACAGTAGCAGCAGTAGTTAGGGAGCCTACAAGAACGACAGAAAGAAACTATTGACAAGGGCCTGGAGCAACAGGACAAGGGGGAATGACTTCCCACTGCCAGAGGGCAGGGACAGATGGGATATTGGGAAGAAATTCTTCCCTGTGAGGGTGGAACAAAACAAACTGGTCTTTAAGGTCCCTTCCAATCCAAACCCTTCTATGATTCTAGTTCCTAGGTGAGAAGAGGCAAGTTAAAAAGTGTATTAAAAATGAGGTGTTTTTCCATAAGCTTCTTTCTTATCCTCATGCTGAACCTGTAGCTTCTTTGTGTAAAGTCCATATTCTCAGTGTTTGCCAGAAGCTGTTTCCACAGTCAGATTCAGTTTTGAAGCAAGGTCCCTTCCAATCCAAACCCTTCTATGATTCTAGTTCCTAGGTGAGAAGAGGCAAGTTAAAAAGTGTATTAAAAATGAGGTGTTTTTCCATAAGCTTCTTTCTTATCCTCATGCTGAACCTGTAGCTTCTTTGTGTAAAGTCCATATTCTCAGTGTTTGCCAGAAGCTGTTTCCACAGTCAGATTCAGTTTTGAAGCAGAAACTCCAGGTCTCTGATGCTGGATGAGTTGCTGCCCAGCAAGCTGTTGGCTGAGATTGCTGCTCTGCTGCGTATCTGTGAGGGCACCTGAAGACAGGTGCTGTGTCTCCTCCTGTTTCTAGTGGTGTTTTGTGGTTTGAGGCTTCACTTTTGCTGCCTTCCTGTTTCCCCAGAAGAGGTCAGAAGCCAGATCTGTCTGGTGGCTAATGCCTGGAGCAGCATGTAGACTCCCCACCACTCTTCCTGTAGCCATGGGATGGTAACAAAGCCCTTCCACAGCACCATTTGCACTTGTTTTATGCCATTTGCACAGTATTGGATGCTTCTTTTGAATAGCCAATGTATGATAAATAACCTTGTGTTTTCACATGTCTGAATCAATAAATACAATGAGCTTCAACAGTCTTGGGCTATAAGCTCTTTAAAATCATATCCTCTATTAGGGACAGTAATCAATAGTGCTTATTCCAGTTTAACACTGATTATGTGCTGCAGAAAGCCACCAACAACCCCGAGTGGGGACTGTTCCCTTTTTTTGGGTGTACAGCACACCTGGTTTGCTCTATAAATATTAGTTTTTAATTAAAGTGGATAAAATGCTTTAGAAAGCGCTATGTGCTTGTTTAAATACCAACCATCACTCATGGCAAAGGGATTTAAACAGGGAAGTCTGAGCTTTGTGTAATGAAATATGTAGTTGGCTGTATAAAGTGTCTCACTTAGCTCCATGTAATCCATTCAGAGTGTCAGCCCCAAATTACATGTGCTTTCTAAATGAGAGGGAGAAGGAGGAGAGCGAGGTATGTGTATATACCCATTCTCTCTATATATGAAATGTTTGGGTTTGATAAGAGACATTTTTATTGAAGGGGTGGAATCACACAGAAAGCAAACACAACTGGGAGCTAAATCCCTTCCACAGCAGCACATTGCCTCCCCCTGGCATGAGGAGCATCAGGGAGCTTGAGCTGCCCATTGGTAAGGAAAATTCCAGGTGTGGATGTAGCAGATAGGTGCATACCTGCCACTTGGAATCTTATCTGCTGGAGCACTGTAGATAGACACACTGTGTTCTTCATGAGCAAAAGCCCAGGATTTAGGCCCCCTACACCAATAAACTTGGGCCAGAATTGGAGGAGTGGCTTTACCCATCACCAATGTGGTTTTCAGTACGTGGTCCTCTGCAGCAAGACATGGGGTTTCCTGGAGTGATGATGGACAGGGTGTCTGTGATAGGAATGATATTGTTCAGCCTGGAGAAGAGGAGGCTCAGGGGAGACCTGATCACCCTCTGCAACTCCCTGACAGGAGGTTGGAGTCAGGTGGGGGTTGGTCTCTTCTCCCAGGCAACCAGCAGCAGGACAAGAGGGCACAGACTCAAGCTCTGCCAGGGGAGGGTTAGGTTGGAGATCAGGAAGAGATTGCTTAGGGAGAGAGTGCTCAGGCATTGGAATGTGCTGCCCAGGGAGGTGGTGGATTCACCATCCCTGGAGGTTTTCCAGATGAGACTGGATGTGGCACTTAGTGCCATGGTCCAGTAACCACGGTATGGTTGGACTTGATGATCTTGGAGGTCTTTTCCAACTCAATTGATTCTATGATACTATTCCTGTTGCTGGACTGGCTGGAATGAAGTTGGAGCTTGGACTCCACCAGAGTCCTACCCAGGAGCAGAATGAGATTGCAAAGAGAAACTTCACATGTGATTTGGGTTTGTTTGGTTTTTTTTATTTCAAATTCAATTTATTTTATTGTATGTTGGGCAGAATAACCAACCTAGCAAGTAGTATGGCAGGATCAGTGCTGCTGGTGCCAGGTGGGATTGATACTGCTCCAAAGGCACTACTTTAGGCAGCATCAAGAGGTGGGTCATGAGGACAGTGTGGTTTGGATATAAGGAGAGAAGATGTTTAGCACAGGATATTGTTGGGCTCTGCTCTGTGTATCACTGGGAGGGAATTCAAGGCTCCTGCAGCATCCAAGGTTCACTTTGACCTTGCCTTGGGGCATGGCTCTGCAGTGAAGGACTGGCAGTGTGGAGCTGATTTACTGCCCAAGCTGAATTATCCAAAAAAGCAGCAGCTTGTCACCAGTTATCTAATGTCTGATGCTCCCCAGGAAAATGGGGACTGAGGGATGGCAGCTGTATAGATCAGCCCAAAGTTTCATGCATTGCAGGAATGGGAAGGGAAGCAGGATGTGAGCCTCAGCCCTCTGGGAGCATTGCTTCCAAGGCTGGAAGAGATGCAAGTTCTCCCACCTGCATCTCAGTCTTCCCAAGCCCTGATCCACCACCACCACAATGTGTGACAGGCTCTGAGACACCCAATCTGCCAATCTCTCTCTGGATTCCTCCTGGCCCAGAAATGTCTCTATAAAAGGCTCCTTCTGGGAAGTAGGAGGTGGTGAATGGGGTGCAGGGAGCCTTGTTGCAATAGGTCTCAAATAGGTCTCAAAGCTCAACGGGTGGTTTTCCTCTGCCAATATCAATAGAGGTCAGGGGATCCCATGGTACCAATGTACCCTGGCTCAGTCTCTGGGTGTCTCAGTGATCTCCTTGGCTTGGATCTAACTTTTGTCACTGGCTGTAAATTATTCTCAAATTAAAGCAGTGAGCTGTGGCCCAGTGATTTGAATTGGATGGCCAGACTTGCTTTGACTTATTAACAGCAGCAGTTGGCACTTCTTGTCCCATCTGTCTATGTGAAGACTCCTGCTCATCTCTTAGCCTCGGTACAAGGAGCACAGAGCAGCTGAATAACTCCTTATGCACTGGAGAGCCAGAGGGCTGTGTAGGGGTCTGTGATCTGCTGTGTCCCAGTGCAGATTAGAGCTGATGCAAGGGATGTGGATGGGAGTGAAGTACACTTGAGAGCACCCAGGAGACACCTGGAAGTGAAATAAGTACTGGCACTGGTGTGCTGTAAGCCCTGCTGGTGCCCCCCTGCATGTGGATGAGCTCCGGGTACAGCAGAGGACTCTGGGTGCTAATCCCAAGCCAAATGGCTGTTTCTCTGCTGCTGCTCCTGTGCCTGTGGATAACTTGCAAGTTATCCTTGATGTTATAAATAGTCTGCTTCAGAGGCTGAGGCACATGCTTTTTCCCTCTCAGCCATGCTCCTTTCCAGCAATGTGGATATGGATGTGTGCAGGACAATGCCACAGCGGATGGTTGATGAACCTCCCTGGGCAGACAGTGCCATTCCCAAGGCAAGGCCATAACTCACCCTCCCTGGGGGTGAGCAGAGCCCTGCTCAGGGCTCACTCAACGTTTCCTGTCTGGATCAGGAGACAAGAGCAGATGACTTATAGTCCATGTGCAGGAATTACTCACTTGTGCCTCAAAGGAAATAAAAGTTCAGTTTCCAGCTGTGGCTAGAGTGGATTTGGGTATCTGATGCTGTAATGTTCTTCAAGCATTGCAGCACAGTAAGCCCTGTTGGTTCCTTGTCACTGTGGTGGGAAGACAGCTGGATCCAGTGGGGTTGAGCCATTAGTAACAGCCCTTCTGCATTCCAAGGGTGGTGTATGCAAAACTGTATGAACAAATCCAGGGAGCTCAGGGGCTTTGGGATACAGGGGGGAGCAGGCCATCACTCAGTGATCAGTCCATCTTGCAGGCTCTGGATTGCTCAGTGCTGGGGACACTCCTGCCCATGTCCTTCATGCCCAGAGCAGCCACATCTTGTCCTGGCTCCAGCCCAGCAAAGTCAGTGCCAAAGTCTTCTGGAAAGGACTGGTCAGAAGGTGGAGGTGAGGAGTCTCAGAAAAGCTGTCCCATTATTGTGCCCACATCTTAGAGACGTAAAAGCCAGCAGCCTTCTCCTTTGCCTTCCCAAAGTATTCCCAAAGTAGTTTAATCAAGCTTTGGTTGGCCTTTTCCTGGGTATTGCTCCATATTGGAGGTTGTTACAGTCCTGTAGACAGACTTATGGCTTTGCAATGCAAAAAACCCCTGGGCTGCCTGGATGTGTAAGAAGATGATTTATTGTTCTTGATAATCAATTTGTTACCGTGGTTGTTTCAGGTTAATCACACTATTAATATCCTGAAACCTACTGAAGTGTAATTTCATTACACAGAGTCCAAACTCTGCTCCTATGCCCCTGTCCACAGCACAGTCAGGCAGATCTCTGCAGCCTCTGCTCTAGCAGCTCTGTAACTCAGAGACCAAATGGCCTTGGGCTAGTTTGGTGGTGGCCAACTGCTGCAGACCTCATCCTGCCAGCAGAAGGCTCGATGCTGGGCGAAGCATGAAGCTGATGGATGAAGTAGTGGAAAAAGAGATTGATTCCATTTTTCCCTGCAGCTAAAAGCTGTCTGGCAAATCGCAATGGAAATCAAGCGGGATGGAGTAGAGTTTTGCTATGGGGAGGAAAGAGCAGTGAGAGAACCAGGGGGTAACTCAGGTAAACCGGGTGGACTTGATTCTGCAATGAACTGTGTAATTAAGAGTCACAACTGAGTATACACATGGTCAAAGCAGCGCAGCAGCCTTGGGTCGTGTTCGACAAACATCAGGACCACAGGAGGGTTGTGCTGGCTGTTTATTTTTGGCACTTTCCCATAGCCCCACATGAGTGGATGGGGACAGTAAGCACAGGGATACGGAGCTTGGATTTTCAAAGGCATTTTGACTAAATATAGAATTGGTTATTAAGATTTCTCCATGAATGTTGTAAACAAATTAGTTCCACTAGGTAGCTATCTGCATGCGTAGGTGCTTATGTACCTCTGAAAAACCTTACTTGAGGAGCTGTTTGTTGTCTGACTTCAGGCTCCAAACTCTGCTGAGCTGGGAGTGAGGCAAGTTCACCTTCCTGCGGCAACTCAGAGCATTTGGTTGAACTTCTGCAGGAAAAGGTCTATCACTCCACTGCCTTTATGGAGAAAAAGTTGCTCATTTAGCAGACAGGAGCCCTGGAGCTGACTGATGTGAGCAGTCCCACGAGGAACCTGCACAACAGCAGCTCTTGTTCTACATCTCACCAGGCCCCAGAGGCAAGCAGGATGTTTGCTTGAGCCCCAGATGCTGTCACTTGGATGCTTTCTGGCATCACTTGTGTTTGAACAAGTGTTTGAGAAGGATCCCCCAGCACCCACAGCTTCTTCCCCTGTGGCCTAGAAATACATCAGCTGCTTGAGGCTGGTTGGCATCACTGCTGCAGTATTTTGTTATTGTCAGATATTTCCATTTCTCTCGAGCTTATGATAAGCATCCAAATTAAACTGCAGCCTCAGATGTTTTGGATATTTCCAGGCAATATTGATAATGAGTCTGATGCTGTGGTGTGTCATTTACTCAAACATCTCAAAGCACCAAACAATCTACGTGCACAAGGGATTATATCATCCATCACTGGAATTCAGCAGTGGCTGTGCCATAGTACACAATGACATTACTCAGGGGTTTGGGGAAGAGAAAGCAGAACTGAGAAGCCAAAAGATCTTTTATGGTAGGGAAAACAAGATTTTCTCTGTGTTTCTTCCCAGTGGAGCAGCAGAAGTTGATGAAGAACTGGCAGTTGCCTTCAGGAGTTGAAGCTTTGGTGCTGCCCATTACAGGAGAAACTACTTATTAGTGTATACCAGGACCTGCTTTGTTTTGCTGTCATATAAACCCTTGTCCAGACAGTCTGTGCACTGCATGGATGTGGCAGACTCCAGAACAGCCCACGCTGTGTTCCCTGATGGAGGGACCACAACAGTTCCACAGGTGCTGGACACACCAGGTCCCTCAGAGGTAACAGCCCACGGGGAACACTCAGCCATGTGTCAAACTACTTAATCCTTCCAGACACATCCTTTGCAAAGGGCACTTGACTTCTGGTTTAGAATGGATGCCAGGAGATGTCAAGGAAATATGAATGGAAATTTCTTTTGGTAGACAAGGAATTAATAAGGTCTGCTGACATTTCATTACAGAAGAAGAATACATAAACAGAGCCCCAGCTTCCCTGGCTCTTATGGAGAGATCCTGGTTTATATGGAGCTGAGACTGATGGGTGATGCTCAGGGAGCCACTGGCAGCAGCCTAGCAGCATCCTAGAGCAGCTTCCTTATCCCAGAGAAAGGTAACTGGAGCTGACACAGAAATATGACTTCTTCAACTGCTTTTAAAAAAAATCAATTCTTACAATATAAATGTGAGTCCATTCTGGTGTAATTCCATCACTGCACTCAGGTTACTCCAGGCTTTAAATCCTCCTTGATCACAAAGGAACTCCAAATGATAAATGGAACATTCTTTCTTATTTGGGGATATTTGGGCCAAATTCTTGGTGTAGGTCAGGTACAGGCGAGTTGTACTAAATTGTTCACTTCAGGGTTTAATTGACTTTTCTATGTAAACTCTACTGCTGTGCTGTACTGAGATTTCTAATCCTCTGCTTATAGATTTAAAATATCCCTCCAAACTACACTGCTAATTAACCATTATTCATTGGTTGTCTTTCAGTGATCAACCAATGATCATTTATCAACATCCAACAGCTGCATCATCTCAGTGCCTCGAAGTGCTTCATGTTAATGAACCAAACCTCACAAGAGAGAGAGCAGTTCAGTTCCCAGGAGTTAACACAAAACCTCTTTAGAAGAGGAGACAATTGCACAGCATAACAGTTGGAGTTGGGGAATGGAGAATAATAACATATCCAATTGAAAGTGCAAGGGAATTCAGAGAGGGAAAATGTAATTACCTGATCTGGAAAGAGGCCAAATAGTGTTTAAAATCTCCTTCTTAAGAAATGTGTCTGGGAATCCTTAATGACTAAGCGATCATAAGACATGGCACATGTGTTCTGGTATTGGGAAGTAAAAGAAAAACAAAGACAAGCTGGTTTGCATTTTTTTCCTGATTCTAGAGTCATGTTCTAGTATCCAGAATCTGCTTCTGGTATTTCAGGAACCTGTAAGACACTTGATTGGAGTTCCAATCCAGTGTAGAACAAAAGCAGAAGGAGGAAGGAGATGGCTCCAAAATGAAAATCTGTCCTCAATGCTGAAAAAAGAAAATTAATTAAGAAACATGTTTAATTTAATTTTCATTACTGTGACCTGTGGAAGCAGCCAGAAAAAAAAAACCCACACATTTTTTATTTCTTTAAATTGTTTCTTTTCCTATGCTAGAGAGCAGGACTAGCCTTAGTCTTCTGAAGATCTTCTCCCTCCAGTCTCCGATGAACTTCATGCCATGGTCTGGTTGATGTGGTGGTGTTAGGTCATAGGTTGGACTCAATGTTCTCAGAGGTCTTTTCCAGCTCTAATGATTCTGTGGTTCTGTGTAATGTGAGGCACATGAAATTTAGGATTAGTCAAGTTTATCATACTAAGAAATCAGTGTGAGGCAAACAAGCAATGCCATTATCAGTGTCAGGAATCGCTGCTGTCTCTAATAGCGAGTGACAAGCTCGTGCTCAGTGAATCTGGGGGAATAAAAGCCAAGTTCAGAAGCACTTGCAATGCCAATTAACTATAAATCTGGTAGAATTAAAGCTGTACCAGAGGCTCTTATTCACACTTGTGCAGGTTTGAGGGTTGGAAACTTTTTTGTGCAGCAAGTGAAAAGCAAATTTTCAAAATCTTAAGTGAATGGAGGAGTGGATCAAAGAGCTTTTGGATTCACATGTGCTTCATGTGACTCACCACGAGGTTTCCATTAGCTTTTGGGCAATCATAAACTAGAAAGCAACACAACCAGACAAAGGATTGTTTTAAATACAAACTATTATTGTCTCATTTGTTAACTCTGAAAATGAAATTGATGAAAACTCATCATATGTTTTTTAGAGTGAAATTTGGAGGGATTTTTTGGCCTGGAAACTTAGTATGATCATAGCCAGAGTATTTCTGGGACAGAGAAGGGCAGTGTTATCATCCTCACCTACAGACAGAAACTGTAAGCCTGAAAATCACCATCACCCAGGGGAAAAATAACACCCCAGTGCTCACTGAGACTACAGGTCCTCTGGACTCCTTTGCTTCAAACCCTGCTTGATCCCTGGTATCCCCTTCAGAGCATCCTGCTGTGGGGTCATCTGTGGGTTCTGCTCAAGGGATTTAATTAGCAGCAGGGAACACCCCTGAAAGAAACAGGAGCAGCTAATGAGGATGGTGTATTTCTGGATGGGAGTGGGTCTGAGGGGCATCATCTCAGGGTTGCAGGAGTCAGTGGAGAATTTAATGACTTTGTGGCTTTGGCGGAGGTCTGAGGTCAGAGAAGGGCAGGGGCTGCCCGGGTTTGGGTTGGATGAGGAGACTCTCATGGGCTGTAGCTGTTGTAAAGGAGCCTGGATCTGGCCCAGCTGAACCCACCAGGTTTCTTGGCTGTGGTGTATTTTGCAATAGAGACACTATGGCAGGGGGTTTGGAACTAGACTAGGTCCCTTCCAATCCAAACCATTCCGTGATGATTCTGTGATTTTCTGTCCTTTCTGTGACAATCAGCACAGAGTCTGAGCTGAGTCCCCTTGGCCAAACCTGCCCCATCTGTGACAGAGACATAGGACCAGATTTGCTGGGTTTCCCTTCTGCCAGCACAGACCAGTGCTAGTCAGAGCAGTTGGTGCCACAGCTCAGCTCTGTCATCCCAACAGCTGTTCCTGCTCCTTGTGCCCCATCCCAGCATCCCAGGCTTGTTTCAACCCCCAAATTTACAATCTGAGCTCTTCTGATCTTTCCTTTTATCTTTCTTTTACTGAAGCAAGCACAACCCTGGATGGACAGGCCTGCTAAGCCCATTTAGCTAATCGCTGGGCCCAGCTGAAGGTCACCCTGAAAACCACTCATAATTCCTATTCAGCACTATAAATATGCATTTGATTCATTGTCTCCTGTCCCTTCCATCACAGGGGATGGAGGAGGCAGACCAACAGCCCCCTGCTCCTCCCTGCAGTGATGACTCACTGTCCTGGCTCTGATGCTTCATCAGAGCTATAGTATTTGACAATAATGGCAATTTATGCTCTGAAAGTGTTGGGGGAAGCTGCATCCAGGGCTTTAAATCGCCCCAGGGATGTGACGGGCAAGGGCTGAGCTGGATGGGGATGGGGTGAAGTAGGATGTGTGTTTGGGGGGGCATTTGTCTCCTCTGGGAGCTCATGAAGAAGGTGTTCCTGGGTGGCTATAACTCCTCTGCACGTCAGTGGCTCTGTGCTTGGGGTCACACCCCATATCCCTGCAGTCAGGAGGAGATGCCACATCCCAGAGGGCACTAAATCTTCCTGTGGGGAGCCTGGTGCTCACAGCAATGTGTATCCTGGGATTGCTGCACTTCTAATGATGAAAAACCATTAAATAAACAAAAATAAACCCCATCACTGCCTTCCTGGATCACAGAACCACAGAATATCCTGAGCTGGAAGGGACCTTGCCCTGCACAGGACACCCCAACACTGCACCCTGTGCCTGAGAGCATTGGCCAAACACTCCTGGAGCTCTGTCAGCCTTGGGGCTGTGCCCACTGTCCTGGGGAGCTGTTCAGTGCCCAAACACCTCTGGGAGAAGAACCTTTACCTAATATTCAACCTAACGCTCCCCTGACACAGCTCCAGCTGTTCCCTCAGGTCCTGTCACTGGTCACACAGAGCTCAGAGTTGCCCCTGCACTGCCCCTTGTGAAGAAGCTGCAGATCCCAATGAGTCTCCCCTCAGTCTCCTCTTCTCCAGCCTGAACAGACTAAGTGCCCTCAGCTGCTCCTCATATGGCCCCTCCAGACAGACCCTTCCCCATTTCCATGTTCCTCCTTTGAACACTCTTTAACACCTTTAGATCTTTCTTATATTGCAGTGCCCAAAACTGCCCTCAGGACTTGAAGTGAGGCTGCACCAGCACAGAGCAGGGCAAGGGGGTTTGAGGCAGGCTGAAGGGGTTTGAGGCAGGTTGAAGGGTTTTGGGGCAGATTGAAGGTGTTTGAGGCAGGTCAAAGGGGTTGGAAGCAGGTTGAAGAGGTTTGAGCCAGGCTGAAGGGTTTTGAGGCAGGTTGAAGGGGTTTGAGGCACATTGAAGACATTTGGGGCACATTGAAGGAGTCTGAAGCACATTGAAGGAGTCTGAAGCACATTGAAGGTGTTTGAAGCACCTTGAAGGAGTTTGAGGCACGTTGAAGGCGTCTGAGGAACATTGATGTGGCACTTGGTACCATGGATGTGGCACTTAGTGCCATGGTCTAGTAACCACAGTAGGGTTGGACTCGATGATCTTTGAGGTCTCTTCCAACCTGGTTGATTCTATGATTCACTGATTCTATGACTGCAGGGGCCTGAAGCACATTGAAAGGGTTTGAGGCACATTGAAGGAGTTTGAAGCACATTGAAGGTGTTTGAGGCACATTGAAGGCGTCTGAAGCACATTGAAGGGGCCTGAGACACTTTGAAGGCGTTTGGGGCACATTGAAGGGATTTGAGGCATATTGATGTAGCACTTAGTGCCATGGTCTAGTAACCACAGTAAGGTTGGATTCGATGACCTTTGAGGTCTCTTCCAACCTGGCTGATTCTATGATTCTATAATTGAAGGGGTCTGAAGCACATTGAAGGGCTGTGAGGCACATTGAAGGCGTCTGAAGCACATTGAAGGGGCCTGAGACAC
>NW_008665310.1:0-236 GCF_000695815.1 Acanthisitta chloris | reverse complement strand
TGAGGCATACTTTTTAGTTAAGTTTAGCCAGGCTGCCTGCAGAATGACAACCGATTGTCAGGCAGGAAGCCCAGAGACCGAGAGCTCGAGGAGCTCTGCCCCTCTCAGCGCGGCGCAGGGCGCGCAGGAGGCGCTGCCGGTGCCGGTGCCTCCCCTGCACGGGCGGTGCTCCCGTTCCCTCCCGTGCCCGGGCGGTGCGCTTCTCTCTCTCCCCTCCCGTGCCCGGGCGGTGCGGT
>NW_008665309.1:421-42682 GCF_000695815.1 Acanthisitta chloris | reverse complement strand
CCCGCTCGGGGCCGCTCCTCCTGTGGCCGAACATGGATCGAACGCGGCTGTCCCTGCCCTCGGCTCCTCTCCCAAATGAGCGCGGTGGCGTTTTGTAAAGGGGCGACCCGAGCGGGCTCATTCTGGCTCTGACTCATAAAAGCCCATTAAAACTGACACCAGGAGATCTAAGAGCACAGCTCCCTGTTTCTCGCTTAACCCTTTGTAACCATATCTTGAACTCCTTCTGTGGCTTTGCAGGCCTAGGATGTACAGAAAGGAAAATAAACACGCCTCAGATGACATTGTTTGCAGCTTTGTACCATTTGCACCCTCCTCTTGTACTTGACTTTCAAGTAGTTCTTGCTTTCCAAGTTCTTCATTATGTTACAAAATTAGCAGAGTAGTGTTAATTGGTGAGAGTAGTGTTAATTACCTAACACTGAGTAAGTCTCAAAGAGGGAGTTGAAAGAGGCCTCAGACAGGAATGCACCCAAGGACATAAATTCTCACCTCTGTGACTATCTCATCCTGGAGCAGTGCAGAGGAGCCAGCAGAAGTCAATCAAGACCAAGATAAGGGACTTTATAATTGCAAATGAGATAATGAGTTAAGCCAAGACCATATATGTAAGGGAGACTCGAAGTTCATGGAAAAGACACAAATGGACATCTTTCAACAGCCTCAAGGGACCACCAGAGACCATCAAAACCCCCAAGAAGTCACTGACTCAAAAGTGGAATAATTAGCATAAGAAGCAAGAGAATCACTAACCAATAGAGGACAGACTACTAATTAATAATAACTTGTGACCAATGAGCACTAATTTGTTTTCTGGAATGTATAAATAGTAAAAAATTTGGTTAGCTGGTGTGATGTTAGGAGGAGCAACCCCCGGACACCCAACACTGAATAAACAAATACTCATTTAATAGTCAAACCAGCTGTTGAATTTTGTTATTGCAGGTTTTCCTGGAATCAAAACATCTGTGTGTATCTGTTGGGGCAGGGGGAGAGGGGGAAAAAGGATGGGCAAAATGGATAGCTGACCTGTTGGAATTACTGTTCTAGTCCTAGGACTAGAATATGTCCATGACTAGTCCTTCCAGAACGAACCCCTTACTTGTGGAAATTTTTCGCCAATTTTAAAGCATTTGTTGCGAACCTGATGTTTTCCCAGAAATCCTTCAACTTGAGAATAGCAAAAAATTCTGTATCTCATTAAAACCATACCCAACTGTACTTGTATGGAAGTTCTTCTACTACTTTTCCTTATCAGAGAAACAGCATAAATTCATTTCCACAACACTTCCACAGTTTCACACTCATTAAAAACAGGAAAGATAGCTCAAACTGCAGAGCCACATTACTGGTTACAGAATGAACAGTGTGAGAATTTAATGGCACATTTAATGAGCAGCAAGGCCAGGGATGATTAGCTAAGGGGAAACATTTCTGAGCACATATTAATTACAGGGTTATAGACAGCACTCAAAAATGTGAACAGAAGTAAGCTGTGCACAGTAGGAACTTCAGGTATTTGACATCCTTATGTGTTTGGGCTTTACAAGAAAGTGTCTCATTACCTCAAGTGATGACAGCTATTTGGTCAGGACAGGTGACAAACCATCAAACAACAGTAGGTCAAACAGGCAGGACACGTCCTGAAGAAGTGTAATTTTTGTCTAAGAAAAAAAACCAAATAAAATACTAAACCACCAGGGGTCAGTCTTGTTCCACATCTGAGCGTTCAGTGTTTTCTTTCCGAAGCAGATTTTTATCAAACAAATAATGGAATTATTTTCTTCTTACAATGGTGTCAAGGATTATGGGATATACGAGCTGTATGTGAAGAACAGAGGGCAGAAGCAGGAGACAAAGTATTCTATTTCATAGATAAAAATAAATTTTAAAATAATTTAAACATGTGGCAGGTTGGTTTTTTCCCTGACATATTATACTACTACACATTTGTGTATGTTTAAAACCTGCTTTTTAAAGGTGAGTTGTTTGTATTTTGTATTAACTCTTAACGTGTATGGATCTGGCCTAATCACCTAATTGCCTTCTGCTCCAGAGAGCAGGAAATGGATTCTATATGCACAAGTAAAATGGTAACATAGAATCTTACATGTTAACTCCTTTCTAAAAATTTTTTATTTTATGGTGAAGAAATAGTCACTCTACAAAACCATTATATTAGACAGAAAATCCTCAGTGACCTGAGGTTTGTTTAAGGTTATATTTTCTAGGGAAATACAACATGTGGCCATATTTCTATTTAAACCATTTTACTGGACAATTAACTTCATCCAGGTATTTTCTGTGATAGGACCCTGTTTGTGGAGAAAAGGATGGAAGCAGGAAGAGATGAGCAGATAAAACTTTGTGATTCTCATGGCATTGAAACCCAGGGCTTTTATTTTAAGTGAAGCTAATGATGCAAACTGAATTATTTTTGATTTACATATGTTTCTCAGCCCATTTATGCCCCCCTGCATCACAGGTATACAGATGAGGATCTTCCCTGGGGAATACCTTATGATGGATTCCACCTGGGATGCAAGATTGATTTCTTCCAGTCTACTTTAAATATTTCTGCTGTGTTTTGTATTTATAGGTAGAAATAGAAGATTCCCAGTATCACAATTGAAATTTCATGCGTAGGTAAATAGTATGCTGAAGTAGGATCACAAGTGCCATTTTATTCAACTGATAGAAATGTTGATGTCATAGTTTTCACAGCTTATGCTTCAGTGCCTTGACTGCACTGATCAGCCTTAATGACCCCTGACCAACCTCAGCTGGAGCCTCCAGCCACAACTCCTGCCCGTGGACACAAGAACCCCATTCCAGCTCAGCCCTAGGCTTCAGTCCTGCTGAGCTAAGTCTCAGGGCTCAATAAGGGTCAGTTAGTTCCTGAGGGATGCATATAAGGACTGATTAGGAGGGCAAGGACCTCTCTAGCAAGGTATGACCAGTGGGTTCTATCCAAAAAAGGAAAGGAATCATGAAGTTCAGAACCTTGGATGGTGCTCCAGGCTCTGGAGGGAGGTGCATTCTACTAATTCCAGCTTTTTTTCCTTGTCCTTTGAAGTAGTGACCTTATCTGCTATGGTCTACTTCTGTTCTAGATCCTTTCTCTTTCCTTTGTCAGTCCTGTTACATGAGCAAATACTGTACCACTGGGTAAGCCAAACTTGATGCATGCACTAACTTTGTGGTAATATTAGATGTAGGTCAGTGGGTAAAAAGCAGGTTACAAAAAATGGAAGTTGTTGCTATTATGTTTATTGGGTGTTCAAGGGCAACTGCTGCACCTGTTTGGTTTGTTTCCAAATTTAAGACATAAGCATAGTAATGTTTCATCCATAATTGGGCTGTCATTGTGTAGTAGTAATCAGAGGTTCTGTTCACTACATTCCTCCACAACTTGTGTACATGTAAGTCAGCTATAAAATTGTATATGCATTTTTGATTAGTTACTGTTTTCAGTCAATGGGGTAATGGGAAGCACTTGTGGTGGTTTTGGAATACTATTTGCTTTATGAGGTGGGAAGAAGTTAAAATTATAAAGTAGATATATATAAGTATATATAAAAATGTTATATGTAACATAGGTAATTACTTGAGATGTATCAATGGCAGCACTTTATACTTGTCATTTTTCTTGCATTCAATCCCAAAACAAGTTTCATTGGAAGGAGGATAGTGAATTAGGTGAGCAGGATAACTTATATGACTCTTCTGACTACTTTTTTTATCCTTATTTCCTTTTTTTTTCCCCATGTAAGAAGGAAAATTAGTTCCTGAATTATCTATTCTGGGGTCAAAAAGCTACTCTGGGACCAAATTGAATATAAGTGGAGGTCAATAACGAAGGTAGTGATTTATGAATTAAATTAGAATCTTGCTTAGGGCTGCATCTTCCTTTGTTGACACGCTGACTTGAGAGGTTTTAAATCAGTTTTAGTCATGCAGCTTTGTTATTTGAAACATAAAATCGTAGGAAGGTTTGGGCTTGAAAGGACCTTGAAAATCATCTAGTTCCAAGCCCTACCCCAGTGCCACCATGGGCAGGGATGCCACCCACTAGATCAGGTTGGCCAGGGCCCCAATCTAACCAGTTCTGACATAACATGAGAGTTAATTACTAACTGTATTGTCCTACCATTTTCAAATGCAAATTTTATTGGCCTGCAAAACAGCAGTAGAGTGTAATCTGGGGGTTCAGTTTAACTTTGCCCTCATTTATTCTAAAAGAAAAAATCCTACTAACCTCAGTATTCAGACAATGAGTGAGAGAATTGGGCCATGTTAATTGTGGTTTGGAGAGCTGTTTGTTTGGGAGAGTTGTTTGTAATATGTTAAACAGGCACTAATGTATGTATTAAGTATTTGCAACAAAAATAGCTTTATGTCTTAGAATTTGGGGGTGTGGCTCTTTTAATACTAGCTAGTCTGAAGATTTCAGAAGTTGGTCTGTGTATTCAACAAGCAGGAGGCACAAAATGGAAGTATTTTATTCATTTATTACTTTTTTTGTGCTAAAAAGGAAAATAGTTAATACATCAGCACAGCAAAGCTACAAACCTGTGTACAGTGACTCACTTATAGAGACTATAGTGACATGACCACCTTTCCTCGTAATTTACTATAAATGAATGCAGCAACAATAGCAGAAGTGTATGTTTTCTGTTTAGATTTTTAATTTTTATTTTAAACTGTCCTTGCCATATACTGGCCCAAGTTCACAAAGATTCTGTAATCCACTTATGTGTTCCATGGGATCCTCATGAAACCCATATTTGTATAGTACACACTCAGATTATACTTTGTGACATCCTTGCTTTGGCAACTTAATTGTAAGTGATCACTTGATCAATTAGAAGGGGAAAAAAATTGCTCATTGAAATGCTTTGGCATTATCTGCTGAAATTCTGCTATTGAAACCAGGTGGGGTTTCTTGAGTAATGGAACTAATCAACTTGAGTCACCTGTGAATTTATGTTCTGTGGTTGCATTTTCTGGTGCATGAGATCTGACTGAAACTTTTCCAGTATTTGAAGTCTTGTCTGAAAAGTCTTGTCTGGACTCAGAAATCTTTACCAGGGACCAATTATGTTCTGTTAAAACTTCACACTGTATGGAAGCCTCAAGTTTTCTCCTCTGCCCCTGCCCCCCCAATACTGAAAGCCTGAAAAGATCCCAGTGGTTTATTCCATTTCTAGTGTACCTAAAGATCTGTGCTCCTCTGCCCTGTGCCCATGTGTCTCTAGTCTCTGTCCAGCCATGCATCCAGGTCCAGTGTGTCCTCTGCTGTTCAGTAGAACAACCATGAATTCTACTGTCCACTTAGTAGAGCAATAACACAAGTAACTTATTGCAAGTATTTTTTGAACCTTTTGTATTTTTCTTAATTTTCTTTCTATGTTCACTTAGTTGCTTGGTTTTTTCCTGAGGAAACAATATGCTAGGACATTGCTCCAGCCATTGCTGTTCTTCTGATTGTCTTAAAAACTTTGTCAATTAAATCAAAATTTTACATATAATTAAATTTCTACACTTTTTCTCCAATTGATTACCTCGTAAAGATGACACTAACCATATTAACTGAGTTAAACTTAAGTGTGAGTACATGTCTCATCAGATGTCAGATAATTTGTTGGACTTGATGATGGTTTTAAAGGTTTCTTCCAACCTTGATAGTTCCATGAATTGACAATGGCATGTCCCTGTGCCATAGGCACAGAAAAAGTTCCAGCAGCATCTTGGATGCTAATATCAGTGAGTAACGAAACTTTGTCATTACTTTGTGCAAGGATTAAGGATCTGTTTCTTACCTTTTCTGATTAATGTTCTTTCTGGGCTAAACTTATTTTCCCTCCTTAGCATCTCTGAGCAATTGTGATCATCTTCATTTTCCCTTCTACCCTGCATTTCTTGGTCTTCATTTCCTCTCACTCCTGGAGTGAAGATTTTTTTCTGCCTTTGGGGATTTACAGTCTCTCCTTTTCTCTCAGCAATTCAGGGGCTTGGTTTCCCTGTCCCAAGGTCTTCTCACATCTTTTCACTGCTCCTTCTCCCCACATTTTTCTCCTGCCCTGATCTTTATCCTCTCAGAGTGTTTCTCTTTGCCATCACCAAGGCTTTCCCTTTTTCCTTTTGCCCTGCCCTTAGCTGACACCAGATAATCCTCCTTTCAGTTCTGACAGTCCTGAGGAAGCTCTTTTTCAAATCCACCAGTACTAAAGGGAAAGCTTCTTGCCCCAGGATGGCAAGTGCTGCCAGGAGGTAAGACTAGAAGGCTGCCTTGCCTGCGTGGGGCAGGGGGGAAGAAGCAGCTCCATGGTCCCTCTGGCTGTAAACCAGTATGAGCTGAAGTGGAGCCCTTGGCCTGCCCCATGGGGTCTCTTGTGCTGTTGGCAGGGACACATCAAAGGGGTGTTGAGCTGGTCTTGGCTTCTTTCACGTGTGCTTTCTCCCTTTTCCTCTTCTCCACTTCTCTGACTTCACCCTACTTGGCGTTCTCCTCCTTCCCCTTTCTCTTCTAGACTTGTTTAAACGTGTCCACTAACCATTTTCTTCTCAAATAACACTTCACTGAAGCATTCTTCTTTAAAAGTCCTATTATCTTAATAGCTTGCCTTTTTTTTGTGCCCTTTTTTCTGCCTTTTCTATCTTTCCTTTTTTTTTCCACATGTACAAGCCTGGTCTCTTTGAAACTGGGTACATTATAAAAATATAGAATAGCTATAGTATTGTCAGTTTTCTCTAGGCACCTTTCCAGTGCATTTAGTGTAACTGAGGGGAACTGACCAGTCTCTTTGGATAAGGCAGGAGGACTGGGGACACAGCTCCTGGGCTCAGCTGTACTCATGTGCCTCTTGGCTCAGCACAGCAGCAAAAAACTGAGCAAAGGGGGTATTATTTTGCATCACTTATTGGTCCATCCGGACTTAAGAGAGGATTGCCAAAATAACAGAGCTTATGAAAGGTGCCAACAGCCTTCTCTGATGACCTCTGTAAGGCTCTGGCAGCCCAAGAAGGCAGCATGATTTAATCTTCAGGCAATCTCTGCTCCAGCAGATCCCCGGCGATGTCTGTGCCGCTGCCTGGCTCAGCCTCTCCGCTGGGGAATTCGTAGCACCCAGCCGCTGGCATCTTCTCCTGGCGGAAGCTCAACCATTTGAAGAGAAGGGGAGGGAAAAAAAATCGCAATCAGGATGTTTGCACATGCTGTTCTGTGCCTGACCGCCTCGGTGTTGTGCTGAAGGACTGGGACATCTGCAGAGCAGGGCGAGCTGAAGTTGCCCAGCGCCGCGGGGACCAGCAGCGGGGCCGGATCGCGCTCCCCCAGCCCGCACCGACGGGAGGGATTCAAATTCCAGCCTAATGGCCTCTGGCATCAACAACATTCCTCAGCCCGGGACTTGCAATGGATCTAAAGCCGCTCGCAGCAGCTCGGCAGAGGAATGCGGTCGGGAAATGCACATGAAGATGTGCAAGAAGATTGCTCAGCTCACTAAGGTAAGTCTCGCTGTTCCCGGGGAGGTGATGCTGCCCTGGCCGGGGGTGGCTCGGACCTGTCCCCTCTGATAGCCCCTGGCTCAGAGAGGGGAGGGAAAAGGGTCCTGAAAACCTCGGTGTGCACAAACTTCCATCTGAGCAGTTCCCCCGCGGGGGCTGCAGACCCGCACTGGGGCTGCCTTTGTAGCTGGAGATGGATGTCTTGCAGTTAATTGCTCTAATTACCGTGCGACCATCACGAGGACAGCTCCAGCTCTGCGGAGACACAAGGTTTGGCTGTGAGCTGTTCGCGGGGATTGACGGTATCCGCTTTTTTTTTTTTTCTTCCCTCTAGAATTACTAGGCTGGCGAGGAATTTACGTTTCATAGGTTCTCGGGTAATATTGTTGCAAAGCTGTAGCCGAACCGTGGTACTACAGTACAGTATTACTCGTTGGTAATTGTTCCCGATGTGCATGAGTAGAGATACTTTAAATGACGTTTGTACAAGGCAGGAGTTGGAGAAGAGGCAGGACTAAATTATGTAGTATATTCCACTTAAACTTTTAGTCAATACTGAGCTACATTTTCCACACAATGTTGAGAAATAAGGGAAAATATGTAGGAGATGGCAGTTATCTTTTCATCTATTCTTACACTGTATCTTTGCCAGTGAGAAAAAAAACCTGTTTACTACCCTTGTTTACTAATACAGATTAACATCTTCTGTTAACGTGACAGCAATTGACAGACGTTTTAGCAACGAAAAAACACTGACTAAAATACGGGTCAAACAATAGGAAAACGTGTTATAATCACTTTTGGCCTAGGAACTTTGAGAGCTCCCTTTCAAATCACTGTTTTCTTGGTTATATTACAGTCAGGATAATTATAATAAAATCCCTCTCAAGTTTAAGTGGCCCATGGTGCTTTTCTTTCTTGTTCCTAACCTGGTATGCAGTCCTGCTGCTTGTTGTTACACAGCTGCAGCTTCCCGTCTCAGTTACTTTAGATTTTCTTTGGGGTGATAATGATCTCATTGCTCATCCATCCAGCGTCGTGCCAGGTGAGATGAATACTAAATACCCAGGCACACCTACAGGTTGGATGGGGAAGTAACTGAGACCAGCTGCGAGGAGAAAGACTTGGGAGTGACAGTGGAGGAGAAACTCACGATGAGCTGCAGTGTGTGCTCAGCCCAGAAAGCCAATCGAATTCTGGGCTGCATCAAAAGGAGTGTGGCCAGCAGCTCGAAAGAGGTGATTCTGCCCCTCTACTCTGCTCTTGTGAGACCCTACCTGGAATAGTGTGCAGTTCTGATGCCCTCAACATAAGAAGGACATAGAACTGTTGGAGCAAGTCCAGAGGAGGCCACCAAGTTAGTAAGAGGACTAGAGCATCTTCCCTATGAAGACAAGGGAGGGGGTTGCAAAGGAGCCAAACTGGGTGAGGTGGTTGAGTTTCCATCCTTGTAGTGCCGATTACATCATAAGGCATTGGTTGGTACAGGGAATCCCCACAGGTAATCTGGGTACAGAGATCTTGGGAACTGCTCCCATTCTACTGCCGTGCTATTTCTGCTTTTGGAGAGGTAGAATATAGGAGGTTTTTATCTTTTCAGTCATGCATTTTTCTGTTATGCATATTTTTGGCTGTGGCAGCAAAAATGCAAACCTTTAGAAATGTTTTGTTTGCTTTGGGCAGTAAACTACTGGGATTTTTTTTTGCAGCCCATTTATCTTGAAGTTAGTGTATGTGTTTGTAGCAGAATTCGTGACTTGGTACTAGTTTAAACTCCTCCATCAGACACTGGACCCTTGGCACGCTGTTTCATGCTTGTTGGATCTTTATGTTTCTGATCTGTTTAGTCATAATGTGGAGTTTAAAACGCCTGTGGTGACTTTTATATGATGCTTTGGGTGTCACTCCCTGCTGCCTTAAGCTATGCATTTCTAACATCCATTGGCTATTATAGGATTTTCATGTGCTTATGTATTCTTAGGACAGTCGTTGAAATAGGATGAGAAATGCAAATGAACTTGAAGAGAAGTATTGAGGGAAGTGGGTCAGCTTTCATTGGAAAGGTGGTTCAGGCAGGGCCATCAAGAATTAGATACACTGCAGGTATCCATGTTACTCAGGCTTCTTTTCAAACCTCTGCCAGTGGGGCTCAAACCAAACCTGCTGTTCTGGTCTGCAGTTCTGCAACCAAGCCTAATATGAATAACTAGGAAGGTGGCAGTACCTGGTGAACAGAAAGCTACCTAAGCCACAAAGCAATTCTGTTTTCTTCTTAGAGACAAATTCATGGATACCAATGGAACAATATCTTTTTAATGAGAGTAGATAGATAGTTACCTTCAAACACTTTTCCCCCCTGGGACTTCATTTGACTCTATATTGTGAATTTAGGAGCCTTGTTGTAAGAAGCACATTTTAAAATGTAGTATTATTGGTCAAGAACATTGTTAGTAAAAAGAAAAATCAGGCTGGCAAGAATTTTGTGTATATATGTTGGATACTATGAGTCTTAACTGAGGAAGGGAGTGCTGATGCACGGAGAAGTTAATTGCTGGTAAAACGCACTTCTGAATCCTTTTCTTCCTTCAGGGGAAAGAAATGTCAAAGGGAAGCAAGTGTGTTCCTCTTCTAGAAGCAGCAGCATAGACAGATGTTCCATAATGACTCTATGTAGAGCCGTTAAAAATGTTACACACTCTCACTGCTTGTCACCACCAGTCACTAGGAGGCTGAGCCCCTCAGCTCAGTCAGCAAGGTAGAAAATATGAACATTATTTAATAAGCTTCAGTGGAAAATCAGCCAGATAAGCAAAACCCACTTCCCTTAGTTATTTAAGGAGGGATGGATGGCTGACTTGCACAAGAATGTATGCTCATGTTTAGTTCTATTAGCTTTGCCCTGTGGGTGGAAATTTAACAAAGAATTAGCAAGTGGCCTGGCATGTGCGTGAGGGCACAGACCTTACACCACTCCTGTTTCTTGTAGCATGGCTGTATATTCAGTCTTTTAACCTTTCCTGTTTTATTTGCCATTAACCTATCAGCCATTTTTTGGCTTTAGGAATGAAATATGATCAAATTCTAATGGCTTATTCTGGAAGCATGTAATAGCTGAACAAATGTAACAGAGCACTTCTGTGGGCTGCTCGTGTTCCTCTTGAAATATGTGGCCTTTTTCACATAGTTTAAGCTAAGTTTATTGACCTTATTTACTGTGGTGTTAACAGTATTCAGTAACCAATGCTTACAGTGGTGTTCAGCTGATAGGCAGTTAGTTGTTATGCTGCCAGAGCTCTCCTGTGTGCTCGAGGCTTTTTGATCTCAGTTCTCTAGAGAGGTATTCAGTATTCTACAGAAATGAAGCAAAACAGAATAGCCTAAAACCGAGGATCATGCTTTTGGCACAACAGTATTTTCCCCTAGGGCAAAGAATATCAAAATTATTCCCATGTAGGCAAAAAGAATCTTTTTTTTTTAAAACTGCTTGAATTATGTGCTAACAAGACTAACAAACTCAGCTATCAATATCTCCATGTATTTTATAATGTATTTGTTTTCATGGTTCTTGTGTACAGCTTTCTATCAGGATTTCAAAGCTAGCATTATCTCTGCCTACCAGCTGACAAGAATGTGCAGACTAAGATTTCTTAACTTGTCATCACTACTTTTTCCTTACAGAACTAAAAGGAAACTCCTGGATCATTAAACGCATGTGCAATGTCATGTAATTGTATTGTTCAACTAGTTAAGGGCACTATTAAAACCACTGCTTCTGTTGGGAAGGAGGCTAGAATCTTATTATTTGGAGATAGAAATTATGCTTTAATTTAATTCAAGGTGTAAGAATGACATCTGTGTATTGGAATTATCTCCTTACCATGCACATTTGTCACCAATTATACCAAGTTTGCAGAAAATCTGACGGCATTAGTAACTGACAACTCAAAGCTGCTTTAGAATAGAGAGTACATAATAAATTCAAGTCTATTTGTCAAGGCACCCTAGTGAATGTTTATATATAAAATGTTATGCATGTTATTAATATGTGAATTACAGGCAATAGATAATAAAATGTTTAATGATCCATTAACTACGCTAAAGAAAATTGCAAGGTTATAGTTTTTATGTTCTTTCATGGGTAATATTTAAAAATACCATTTTCAGTGACACTATAACTGTACCTCTCTCCTGACATTTTCTTTTACCAGTATGCAGGTGCCAGTATTTCACAACTGTGAGCATTATACCCAAATTAAAAGTCAGTGCCAACTCAGCTGAAGACATTCTTACGTAAATATTCTAAAGCTGTGTATTTTAGGCTTTGAACTCTTCAGCATTGTGTGTTGTATGTAAAATACCTTTTTTCCCCATGTCCTGTTCTTTCACCTAATTGACTGTGGGAAAACGGGAGTGTTTGTTTTATTAAAACAGCTGTAACACTAAGGTAGAACTACCTCTGTTCCCACCTGTACAGTCAGATCTTAAACACATTAGCTGGCTCATGGTAAAAATTCACTTGTTTTCTTGCCTGTACACAGCCAGACTGTCTTTGTGGTGCCAATGACCACTTAACCTATGCTTTTAAGTAGGAACAGATAGGCACATGAGATATTTTTGCTTATGCTTAAAGCCAGCAGGAAGTGTGTGAATGTAGTCAGTGCAGCACCAAGGCTAAATTAATTTATCCTGCCTCCCAGTGGGGCACAGTAGCTTAAGCTTCTCCCTCACAGAGGGTTATGAAAACTACCTTTAGATGTAAATGAGATTACAGTTGGATATTTTGCTTTTTTCATTCAGGAAGAGGGAACTACTAGAGTTTGATAACAGGACTGCCAAGAACTATAGCTGGTACTTCTAAATGTTTTTACAATGTTGAAATGTTTTTACTAAGATGCTGATGTACTTTAGTATTTCATAAAATAATGAATTGTCTCTGGACTACAGGACATTGCAATGAATCATAGAGTCCAACCCTACTGTGGTTACTAGACCATGGCACTAAGTGCCACATCCAGTCTCAGCTTGAAAACCTCCAGGGATGGTGAATCCACCACCTCCCTGGGCAGCACATTCCAATGCCTGAGCACTCTCTCCATAAAAAAAATTCTTTCTAATATCTAACCTAACCCTTCCCTGGCAGAGCTTGAGTCTGTGCCCTCTTGTCCTACTGCTGGTTGCCTGGGAGAAGAGACCAACCCCCACCTGACTCCAACCTCCTGTCAGGAAGTTGTATAGAGTGATAAGGTCTCCATTGGCCTTCTACAATGAAGTAGTTTCTAATGAAACTACAGTGCATGGCCACTACACTCTCTACACTCTTTGCAGACAGTTTCCACTTTTTCCCTTGATAGATGGTGTTAAATTTTTTTTGTTTTGTGACCATTGATGCAATCTCAGGAGGTGTGCAGCCTAATCTATGTTCTATATGCTTAATAAGTTTGTCTTCCTGAAATGGGAATGAGAGTAGTAGCTGTATTCAGGTTAGCTGGTTTACTGTTAGGAGTGTTTGGGTAAAAATTTCATGGGTACATGAGTAATAGTGTCGTATTATGATGTGTATTAGTATGTAGCCTTTAACTGCATAACCATGTGTTGACTCTGTTTGCTACAATGCTGCCTTAAAAGTGAGGAGAGAAAGTGAAAGAAAACCATCTCTCAAATACACTGTATGCTGAGGTCCATGTGGGCCAGTACCTTGATTCTGCTGGTGCCCAGGAGTTACAGGAATATGACATGCCTATAATGCACTTGTGTTAAGTATTCTCAGTGCCTCCAGTGATGTGTGAGATTTCCCAGAGACTGGCAAAGTATCTTAGTACTTAATAGCCCTGACTGGATTTTTATTCAGAACATTTTTCCAGTCACTTCTTGAATCCATGTGACCTTTTAGTTGAATTTGCTTACAGCAGCAACAGCTTGAATTTTGGTGCCTGCAGTAGTAGAAACTGGCATTATTAATTCATGGATACCTGAGGGTTCTGATGGTTTCTTTTCTTAATTAGCAAACTATCTAGACTATATAAAGAAATCTTTTTAAATTTTAAAAAATCCTCTATGAGAATTTGACCTGCAAACTAGGGGAGAGTAATAATTTTGTCTAGTCTGTATAATGCTTTAGGAAGAAACAAAACTCATTTTATCTATGCTTATCACAGATTTACATCGAAGACAAAACCTGCAATAAATATTGTGTTTTAAATATATTCTAATATTTGTCTCCACAAAAATATGTATTTGGTTGGGAAAATCTATTTCACCCTGGGCTGTAATTAAATCAACAGTTCCACAGTTTATATTTGCAAGATTTCCAAATTCTACTATATTAAAAGTAAATAGTTTGAGAGACAGGAATTAAGTGAGATCTTACTCAATGAATTTGTTTGGTTTCTGTATTTATTGTAAAACTGGGCAATGTTGCTTTATCATCATCTGTAACAAGATTTTAAAAGGTATTTTGGAAGGATAAGGTTTCAGGTAAATATCTAGACTAATATAAAGAAACCCAACTAAACAAAACCTTTGAAAGCACTGAACATATGTCTGCAATTTTAGATTCCTTAAAAATCTTTGAAACTCTGGGATGTAATGAAACATTTTCACAAAAGAGAGTATTATTTTGGCAAATTAATTCTATCATCACCGTATTTAGGTCTGGGTGATGATGCATCAGTTCATATTTTTGAAGCATAAGAGATCAAAGTTCTAGGATATAAACCTAAAACTCATAGAAAAGCTTAGTATGTAGCAAAAGCCAGACAGCTAAATTATCAGTGAATTACATGTAAATAAGGCCTTTGTTTTTCTTAAATGACACAGAATTGTAGACTTCAATTCTGTACTAAAAATTCACTTGATCTACAGTGACAACAATGGACAGAGGACATAGGTATAAATATGGCTTGTGTCAAACAGATCCTCTATTTCTTGCAGGTTATCCATCTGAAAGAGCTTCATAAGATAGAGTTAACTCATTCAAGACTGTAGTAGCCTAAGATTTATGGGGATATTTGAGATCCTATGGAGTTATGCAAGAATTTCACCAAGACAGAGATGGTGAAGTGTGAAGAGAAAGGACGTAGGGTTGCATCTGATGATCTTTGAGGTCTTTTCCAACCTGGTTGATTCTATGATTCTGTGATTCTATGACTCTGAAATCAATTTGACCTTTCTGCTTGCCTACATACGTGTGTGTTAATTTACATTGATTTGTCAGTGTCTAAGCATAATCTTTTAAAGCGTTTTCATCTAGTTCTGTGGTTCTTAATAGACAGAAATTTGACCTAATTTAACTTTTACTGAAAAAATAATGTGATCCTCTGACAGTATTTGAATACAGCTTAACCTGATAAATACGCTCGAGATGAACTTGGATCACCTCAGGGAGAACAAAGAAATAGAAATGCATTTCGTGTAAATGTCATGCTGACTGATTCTGTTTATTCTAATTCTTAATTGCACACAAAATCCACAAGAAATAATAGTGCTTTTGCTATTTAAGTGTTGCAGTATTATTTAAAAGTTATGTAGAAAAGGAGTTTGACAGGTGAGATACAACAGGAGTCAGGAGCTGTAAAAAAATCATAACAGCCTATTGTAGGGAGGCAGATGCTGCAAAGATCTTGCATTATTTCAAATATTAAGTAATGACCTGGAAGTAAATGACATATTGAAATTAATGAGTTATACTAGCTCAAAGGGAGTAATAAACATCTATAAAAAATGGAAAGAAATAAGGCATATAGGTGGGAGACAACATAAACTGCATTCAGTTAATTCAGCTAATAAATGGCCAATATCTGTTCTGGTTTGTAAAGTGTTAGTAAGACAGCATGAAGTGGGTATACAGAAATGAAGCCAATATGAAGTGGGACTTACTGTAGGATAGAGGCAAACCCCAAAGAACAGAGAAACAGAGGAAAATTAAGCTGTTTCAGCATCTGAACTGAACTCTTATAACTCCAGTCTCTAAAATGAGGAATCTGGAATGGAAATATAGGTAGCTTTATTCAGTGTGGGGTGAAAGGCATGTGTAGGGGGCTTAAGTTTGATAAAGTACAGAGCAGCAACCTTCTAAAAAGTAAATCTCTTAAGAAGGTTAAGGTACTGAGGAATCAGTTTCAGCACTCAAGCTTGAAGATTAAATTTAAGGGCATGCATTTTCAAGTCAATATTCTTCACTGTGGTTCTAGCCACTATTGAACAGAAGTGCAGGAATAACAGAGCAGAACAGATCTGCCACTACTAGTCCCCAGCACTTCATAGTGCCAAAGGCAATGTGGCAGATACTCCTCCTGCACTGAAGACCAGGTGACCTGGACTACAAGTAAGGAGTCAGTTAGCTAGGGAAGGGACCCTATTTCCTTCCTTGTATTAGAGATCAAGCTACAGGCCTGAAGTGACAACTTGCCAAGAACAAAAAGGAAATTTTTGACAAAAAGTGAAAAATATTATCACAATATTGTCTTCCTTTCCTATAAGGTTTTGCAGTTTATAATCGTCCCTTCTGTTCCTAGTGGAAAAAAACCCCAAAACAACACAAAGAACCACCACTACAAATACTAATATATAGCAGTAATTCTCTTTTAGCATTTAACACCTTGATAAACATAGTAATAACTATAATAGTAATTGGATTCTTGGCTGTCGTTCACCTAGATACTTTAATTTTTTGTTCTTCTTGTTTGATAGGTGATATATGCTCTGAACACTAAGAATGATGAGCATGAGGCCAGTATACAGGCCCTGAGAGAGGCTCATGAAGAAGAAATTCAGCGCATTCTTGCTGAGACGAGGGAAACTATTCTCCAGTGTAAAAGCAAAGTTGAGGAAGAACAATTGCTGAGAAAACACATTCAGGCCCTTGAAATTGCGGTAGAACAACACAAGAGGTTGAAGGAAGAAGCCTTGGCAGAGTTAACATTGTGCAAAAAGCAGGTAGAAGAGAAGGAGAGAACAGAAGTGAAACAAGCACATGTGTTCCTTTCTACAGACATGGCAGATACCAATGCAGGCTTTGAAAACAAGCTTCTACATTTAAATCAGGAGTTTGTTGGACTGATAAATGAATGCAAAGCATCTGGAAGAGAATATCTACATAAAAAAGTGAATGTAGATGAAAAATGCAATATGGAAGGACAAGCTCTAATAAATGAGGTGGAAAACCTGAAGAGCGAGAAACAGAGAGCAACAGAAGAATATACTCAGAAAACAAGCAAGCTGCAAACCTCCTATGAGAGGGAAAAGGAGACTTTGAAAAAGGCCATGCAGCAATCTATGATAGAAACAAAGATGAATTGTCAGCAAAGAGAAATAGAGCAAAGGCAGAGCTCAGAGACTGAGGAAGGGTTTTTGCTGCAGCAGGTAAAGAAACTGGAGGCAGACCTGGAGGAGAAAAGCCAGAAGATAAATGAGAGGAAGAAGCATTCCCAGAAGCTGAAGGAAAGAATACAGGTAGAGTATGAGACTGTGATCCCGATCTCTGCCTATAAAAGTGCAAATTATGAATTCCCAAAAATCTGGGAGAGGAGCTGTCTTTTAAATATCATGTTGAGTCAAATGCTTTTTTTTTTTTTTTCCAGTAAAGCAGTTTTAGAGGCTTAGAATGGAAATAGGGACACAGTGCTGAGAGCTTTAAAGAAAGAGTTAAGATGGTTAGTAAGTCATTAGGAGAACACTTTAAACACTAGATTGTGTTCCCTGAGGGAGGAGTGAGGTAAAATTTATCTGTTGGCTGAACAGAATTTTACCTTTTCTGCACAGAAATGTGAGGAGAACAGCAAGCAGGCACTGCCACTAGCAATGAGTGTTTACAGAGTGCATTCTCCTTTTCCCTTGTGATTGCCAGTAGCTCAGTGCATGGATATGAATGGGCTCAGATAAGAGACCTGAGCTGGCAGATTAGGAATCAAGAGCCTTATATGACTCTTGCAGCAGTGGCTTGTACCAAGTGCCATTGAATGAAGTGTCCTTTACACCTGTGGAGTTTTATGTGCTGAGCTGTGAGACTTTCACCATTAGTTCTCCGCTCACACGTTGCCTGTCTACCCTCACGGCTGTATATCTCATACATTTGCAGCACAGCTCTGCAGCTCCTTTCTGCTTAATTGCATCATGTGTCAGATGCAGTTTCAGAGGTTGGCATGTCATGGGCAATCTGCCAACCAGCTGCATTTTGTACATAAGGGCAGAGTGCAGGAGAGACGCTGATGAACTGCGCTGAAGTTGAAGCATCCAGCCATGCTCTGTGCTCAACAGTTCCACTTCTTTCTAATACTATCAATCCTTCACATCACATAAACTCACCTACCAGACCTACCCCAGCCCTGTGACAGGAATCTTACATATTAGATAAGAAAACACCTCAAAGGTCTGCACTTGGAGTATTACACAATAACAAGAATTGTTCCCTAATAGGAAAAAAGATTTATTTTCTTTAGAGTAAGAGAGCCCCAGAATTGTGTAGCGAGCAGGGTCACCCCAGTCAGCTGTATTCTTCCAAGACAACTCTTTAACTCTTTTCATCATCTGCCCTCACATCTGCCTCAGCAGTATCATTTTGCTGTGCAGAGTTCTGGGCCTCTTTGAGGATGCTCCTTGAGGGAGTTCAGCCTTCAATACAGTCACTGACTGCCTTTCTGTTTCACAAGATCAGAGGATGAATTGAATACACTTTCCCCAAGATTCAAATTTCATTCTCTGTGTGTAGATCTGTAGCAGAAAAGTGGAGAGCATGTAATGAATGGCAGAGATGCAGATAAGCTATTGTTTGAAATTGAGCTCTGTAGAAGTTAGAAGTGGTAGAGGTCAAGAGGGAAAGTAAGATCCTGATTTCTTGTGGGTACCTGAAGTAACATTCAGGGAAAATTAAGAATGGGCACTTGAACTTTTATGCACGTGGTTTACTCTTCTGATTTATTGTATAAGAAATCCAGTCTTAGGAAAAAATAATGCAAAACATGATAGGAAGTGGAAATAAGAAGGTGGTGTCATTAGCAATTTATTTTGTAAACTCAGTATCATCTGGGTGAAACTGAAATATTTTATGAGGGACATATGCTCAGCTCGTACATTTCAGATCCTCTAAGTCTGGAATGAGGCTGATTTACATACCACCAGAGCATATTGCCTTGAATCTTTGAAGAGATAGCCTCAGACTAGGATAAACCTGGAAGAAGAGAAAGAGTTAGACATGATGTTATTTTCTGTTTCTTTCCAGTTTAAGTAAAAAAGTAAAAGTTTCTTCTTTTTAAATTGACTATTTTTTATATCAACATTAAGTACTACTCTTTTTTCAGACTCCTGTGGGCAATAGTAGAATGGGAAATAGAAACATCTCTTTAATCAGTAATACCTCTGAGCACTAGTAAATGCTAGCAAGCAAAGCTATTATAAGGCTTGAAAGGTGAAAGGACTGTTGTTTAAACAAGATGAATTTTCTGATTTCTCCCTAGTGTGTGCCAAGAAGTTTGAGACTTTAGATGAAAGGTATGATGTTAGGACACGTTTATTACTGTTATTACTGTGGAAGAGAGAATGCAAAGGATGAGAAGTCATTAAGTCTGATCTGTTCTGTCTAGTTTTGGAAGAATTTTGGCATATGCCAGAGGTAAAAGGATGAAGCTTACCATGAACCTTGCAATGACAGAGTGTTAAATGCAAATTACTTTTAACCCATGAGGTTTTACTCAGCATTCATGTAGGCAGTGTTATCTGAGTGAATACTGCAGTATTATGCTAGACATCAGGAAAGTGAAACTAGAACCTCCAGAAATAGAATACTAAATATGGTTCAAATATTTGCCTTTAGTTATGGACAGGCAATTCCCAGCAAAGTCTGTAGGAGCTGTCTTTTTCTCAGTTTGGGCATCTGTATTATGGATTATAGTACAAACTTCTGTATTTCAGCAACTGAAAAAGAACCCCCAAACTAATATTCGGTAACTTTTAGCAGAAGTTGTTATGAAATTAACAGGAAGTATAACCTGTTCCAAGCTTAGGATAATCTCAGACATCTTTTAGATGGTAACTCTTGATGAATGTTCACTTTACAATGATACCTACTACATTACAAATGGCTCCACATTACAAATATTCTGGCAGCAGAGACAGTTGAAGGGTATGGAAAAGCAAAAAATGCAGTTAAATCAGCTCTGTAGGTGAAAGATTTATATCCTTGGAACTACACCAGGAGAGAAAATGACCATTTATTTCTTATGACAAGAAAAGGACATATGTAATAAATGTGGAAGTAATGTCATGCATATTTTAGGATTTGGAAATGTAGCTTAAGCGAACACAGCAAGAAATTCTGGCATCAAAAGGTATAGCGAGAAAAGTGGAAGAAGATCTCAGTGTAGTCAAAGAGAGAAATACACATCAAGAAAAGGAAATCCTGCATAAAGCAGGTAAGATGCTCATTAATGTCATTCTGAAGTATTTCCCTTGTTAGCAGTCACTTATATTGGAAATTCTGCAAGTTATTTATGCTATTTGAAATGTAAATTTTGGTACCATAGAAGATATGGAAGCTATGTTGAATTCCCAAAGCAAAGCTGTTAATAAAGTAGATGAACTGAAACATCAAATAACGCAGCTGCAGCAAATAACTCGTACCAAACAGAGTCAGAAAAGGGTGACTCTGAAGATGTGCAAGAGCTTTAACAGGTGGTTTGCTCTCAAACATTCAAAGGCATATTCAAATACCAAAAGTACTGAAATCAGTGTCATTTTTCTTTTAAGATTCATGGCCTTTGGGTTATTGTACAGCAGTCAATCCTGTATAATTCCCAGGTCTCTGAGCTCTTTCAGTGGAACACTCACTGGTTTTCATAACCTAAAGTATATGAGTTGCTGCAAAAACAGCAAAGAAACTATGGAATGTTCTTGAGATAGAACTGGGCAAACTGTTCAACTGTTTCTGTAACCAAAACTTTAAAGAGAGCAGTGTCCATGGCACACTTCCTCTGTAAAGGTCAAGTTGAAATACTGATTTATTTTTAAACATACAATACAGTTACTCTGAAAAGCTGTGCAGAAATAATACCATGAATAAATTCAGTGCAATGAGGAATGTATGTACCCTGAGAGTTCCCTCTGTACAATGTCTCCCTTTAAGCAGTTGTCCAGCCCTGGATCTTTTCTATACGTTTTAGTTCTCTTAGACTATTGTTACACTACCATTCTGGAAAATTAGACTGGGCATCAGAGACATAAGAAAACCCAAATTGTCCATTGTACTTTTTCACAGAACTAAGGTTGTCCTTGAGGAAACCTACATGGCTGGAAGTGAGTTACACACCCAAGCTCAAACCAGAACAGCAAAAAACCCCAAACCACTCCTAGACTGCGTAAGAGACTTTAACTGCCCTGAGTCAGTACAGTCCTACATTGTTAAATAAAGCCAGTACTTTTCAGTGGAGTGTTTCCACCTAAATAGCATGTTCACTACGAAATAGACTGCTGTGACCCCAGAATTCTACCCTGTTTCTTGTCATATTATATATCTAGTGTGTTTTATAGACTATGGAAACTGTAGCTATTTACAAAGAGTATGAATAAAAGAGAGAACTTTGTCTAGTCAAGCATCAGTCCCATAAGGAAAAGATTTGTTTGAAGGAATAGCTGTTAAAAGGGATGGTAGATCTTTTAATGAAGGATACAAAGGAAATCAGGCCAGTCTAAAACTTCATAGAATCTGAAAATAAAAAATGCAGAAGGTAGGAATATTCTTCTATTTATAGATACTTTAATTCATCTGGTTTTAATCTTATTGGTCACAGTGACATCATTTGAATTATGCTCACTGTAGGCACTTGGAATTAGCATAAAATGCCAGGATTTTCTTGCTGCTGTCTTACTGAAGGGAAAAAAAAAAGGTCAGACTGATGTATTTGTGTGAAAAGCTTCACAGACAGGAAGGTGAATCTATCCTTGATGTGATAAACGGCCTTCTTAGCAACACTTATCCTTGCATGCTTTGTGTGTGGCAGCTGGAGTGATTTATGTAAGATCCCTCCTGAAGAAAAATGTATCATGGATGTATTCCAGTTTCTGACTTAAATTTTCATGGTTTGCTGCTGTGAAATATCCAGCTAAATTGATTTAATCAAATTTTCACATTGTTTGGGCAGAGGATCTAATTCTGCAGTATGTTGGTAAATTAATTCCGAGTGCATGTGTTACCGATGAAATTACAGCTATTTACCTGCACGTAGATATGTCCTTATTTAACTTTAGCCAGAAAGAATGATCATCTTCTTGTGGATCCACACAGCCTTTTATATAGTGTATTCTTAAAAGTTTGTACAGGTATGCTTAAAATTATCCCAGGCTGAAGCTCTTTGTGTGAGTCATACCAAATTTAAATATCCAACACTTTAGAAAAAAAGGCAGAATAGTAGACATTGATAGCTTATAGGCAATAAATATTATTGCTTATAATCATCTGTTCTGAGAGATTGACATTCATTAGAAAGATCTTGAGGTAATAAAACAAAATTTGCCATATTTTTCATCAATAATGCTGTTTTTATCGTTTGAGTCCATTATGGCCTGTAACAGCTGTTTGTGAAGGATTTTATCTGTTTTCCCGATCAAAAAATGAAGGCATAGAGAAGGAAGTCAGTTGGCAGATTTGCAGGTGGAATGTTGCATCCAATCTTCAGGTTTTGATCAAAAAGACAGTTATATCCTCTCCTTTTTGTACAGACAAAGCTAAAGCTAATTTCTCCCTTGCAGAATTCATGTATCTGTTTAATTCCATCCTTTAATTGCTACCTTAGTTTTAAGCAGTGAAATGCTAATGCATTTGTTATTTAATTATGAGTTGTATGGAATGTGTCACTATTGCCTGTGCTTCTGATTCCTAATATCATCCCATCTTCCCAATGATTATCCCTTTCTTAGTTTCTAGGTACTTTTTCTCTTATCTTGAACTCTTAAGTCATTGTGCTATGAAAATGGGGAAGAAGAGGCTCTAAGAATGAGCTGTACAGGGTGGGGGAGGTGTTAAATAGCTACTTTTTTTTTCCTCTTTCCTCCATTTGTAGTGTCTGAAGATACGGTAGAATATTTTTTTGTGTCAGCAAATTGGCACAAGTAGGAAGAGCAAGCACTGATAAGCTTGTAATACATATCACTTCAGGAAGTTTCTAGAAGTTGCACATTCAGTTTTTTTCCACAATAAATAATTGCTCACACTTGCTACAAGCAATTACTACAAGCTCTTTTTCATTTGTCTTGCAAGTGATATTAGTATTGATTTTTCAACTATTTCCAACAATAAGGTGATTATCTAGTCCTCAATTTTTTATTTTATTTTTACTTCCTGTGATTTTCTTTTTGCCTGCTATCAGCGAGTGTTTCCTTTGATTCTCTTCTCCACTAATTGCACATTAGTTAATCATCTTGTTATTTATATGGTCAATGTATATTTATGGGTTTTCAGATCTTGTGGGTGACTCTTGCATACTAAATTATTTTTGAATACTAACACCATTCAAGGCAAAAGGGTCTGACTTTTCATGCTGTACAGTTTTCTACCTCAGGGAAGCTTTGGGCAGCAGTTTAGGATTATGCAAATTGTATTGTCTAACACTAGTATTAGAAAGAACCAAGCCAAAGTGATTAATACTTATTTAATTGAATAACACACGAGTGACGTTAAAAGACAGGAGCATGTAGTACTGTGTAAACTGCTGTATTATCTAGGTGAATGTAGAGAAATGTGTTCTTTCTTTCTCAAGCTGCATGTGTTGCCCCAGCTATTGCATGCTCTTTCTTTCTTTGTCTTTTCTTTCTTTCTTCCCTTTTTTTTTTAAATTTTAGGAACTTCAGGCACAGCTAGATGAATTTAAAAGAAAATCTGAATGTGAACTAAAGCAACTAGAGAAAGAGAAAGAAGTCCTAACTGGGAAGCTTCAAAACTCTTCACTTGAGGTAAACCCAGTAATAAAAGGGCTCTTCATTTTTCATCCCGTGTGAAAGGTTCTGGATTAGATTTTAATAGTATTTGTTGTGACTGTCAGTCAAGAAAATATACAATATACAAGAACTCCAGATAGAAATAACAGCAATAACTGCTTCTGGACAGCTGTGAAGATTTTGACAGGCCTATTTATTTTGATAAATTTCATATGTCACTCTTTGGAGATACACTAAGGCTTTTGGTGAGGTGTTTGGCTGTATCAGGGTTGCATGATGACTCTCTATACAGGACTGAGTGAGATTGGAATCTTCCTTACAGCTCTTGTTGACATTCTGATATTTTTCTCAATATGTAGAGATGTAGAAGGTAAGATGTAAAATCTTGTTTGCTCCCTGGAGCAAGAGAATTGAATGGGAAAAGGGTCAAACAGATCCATTTTCTGTTCTGCCTGCTTGAGGACAAAAGTGGTAACTGAAGCAGATTGGAATGTGCTATAATTTAATTTACATTAGTAATTAGGTATTACTCCTTCTATGTTTCTCAAGGCCCAGAACGAAATAGGGGAAGCATTGTGACCTCAAAGTAGCCTTGAGAGTGTCCTAGTTTGTGTACCATTCCCCACTCTGGTTACTCCCAAATCATGATGCAAATCTGCAGACATGGATTAGTCTGGAAAAAACTGAGCTGTGTTATTAGATTATCCACCCCTAATATCTGTAATGTATAGTCAGTTGCAGGCCAAGTGATGCAAATTTTCCAGAGTAGTACATCTGCCAAAGTATTTATACAGGAAAGTGACATTATTTGAAAAACAGGTTGCATAAATAGTTTTATTCCCCAAACAAAAGCATAATGCCTACAAGACAATTATTTACCCAAGCAAACAGTGCACCTTTAAAGTTCCTAACACCTGTGAATGTATATTTTCATCCCTGTGCAACAAGATACATTCTGGTATCAATCAGTGGCATTCTGGCATTCTAACCATTTCCCAGTCTTAGCAATACAGAATTTAAGTGTAGTTCTTAATGTTCTGAAATTTCTGGCTAAATCCCATTTTTAAGTTTCATTGCATGTTTTTGCATGCCACTGTTTCCTACATGTTCTTCTGTGAGAGAATTTCAGGCCAATCCAACCTGTGTTGACCTATGCAGAGTGACTTCTGTGCACCTATTGGAAAAAAATGAGTTTTCAGATATTAGTTGTCTTTTATTCATTTCCAGATGCCCTTAAATTTGTCTGAAAAAATATCAGAGTTTATTCAAAGCTGAAAATTTGCCATGATATTCTGGTATCCCTGGGTAATGCCTGAAAGTTACACTGATTTGAGGTGTGAGGGAGGAGTAGTGGCACACTGTACTATCTCACAGTATGGTGCATACATGTGCAGGTGGTGTATTCCACTGAAAAGTCTCAAAGTGAAGGCTTTATGACATGAAGCAATTATTCTTCAGGTTTTGGAGATGGAAAAAGTAAGGTAGTGAGTTGTCAAATTACTTTTCTTGAAGTCATACATTCAGGAGAAGACAAAACCATGAAAGAAACTTGTGTGTCCTAACTGCTAGTCTTCTTGTATGGTAAATCCATCATGGTAAACTTCGTGAGGAGTGGTGAGGATTATTGCCACTACAAACATAAACATAAATAATATAAAATAATACGTCATGCCATATGTTCACAATGTCATGGTAAATATGAACAGATACAATAAAACATTTATTGCCACTACAAACATAAACATAAACATTATAAAATAGTACATATCATGCATATGTTATGTTCACAATGTCATGGTAAATACAAGCAGATACAATAAAACAGTTTTTAATGTATCTTAGAACCTAACAATGCTCCCCAAAGGGAGGAAATGCTCCTTCTGAGAGAAATTTTGCATTTTTCTTGGTACTCTAAAAGTTACTTTCTGAACCAATTATTTGGCAGTATTGGCAAGGAAGTGAAGTATTTTGAACTTGTAGTAGTTTCCTGCTATAAATATGTGAATATTCACAGCCAAGAAAGCACTATTTACTATACAACATTATGTTTCACTGAGGGCATGATTCCCAGCTGGGAACCTTTGGAACAGCTCAGCCCAGAGCTTCCGCCTCAAAGGTTAGGCAATGTGCTGTTACTAATTCAGTTCTAACCTGGATACAATTTCAGATATAAAAATAGCTTCCTTGACTGCATGAGACCCATTTTTGGTCGGGCTGACATAGCTAGAGCACGATGCAGAGCAAACAGAATCATGGTGATTTCATCTCTCTGGGGTTGCACTTCAAAGTGGCGATAATTCTGTATTAATGAGATTTTTCTGGATAGTCTTTTGGAAGGAAGGATTTGAGCTCCTGTGTGGGTCAAATGCTAATTCATTAGGGCCCTCCAGTTCTTTGCTTTGCCACTACAGGATCTCTTCAACATGTGTGTTAAAGGATCTTGGTGCCACAATATAAGAAAGATAGTAAGTTGTCAGAGAGTGTCCAAAGGAAGGCAATGAGAATGGTGAAGGGCTTGGAGGGGAAGCCTTATGAGGAGTGGCTGAGGTCACTTGGTCAGTTCAGCCTGGACAAGAAGAGAGAGAGTCCTCATTGCAGTCTACAGCTTCCTCGTGGAGGGAAGCAGAGACACCTCATTGCAGTCTACAGCTTCCTCATGGAGGGAAGCAGAGACACAGGTGCTTATCTCTTCTCTCTGGTGACCAGTGACAGAACCCAAGGGAAAGGCATGAAACTGTGTCATGAGGTTTAGGTTGGAAAGGTTCTTCACCCAGAGGGTGGTCAGGCACTGGAACAGGCTTCCCAGGAACGTGGTCAGAGCACCAAGTCTGACAGGGTGGAACAGGCTTCCCAGGAAAGTGGTCAGAGCACCAAGTCTGACAGGTTCCAAGAAATGTCTGGATAACACCCTCAGACACATGGTGTGATTCTTGGGGCTGTCCAGAGCAGAACCAAGAGTTGGATTTCCATGATCCTTGTAAGTCCTCTCCCACTCAGGATATTCTGTGATTCTATGATTCTGTTCTGGAATTAGAAGAAACATAAAATGGAAGTACAGACATCACTTGTCATGATGCATCTTTGAACAATGCTAGCACAGCAATGTCCAGAGCTTCGATGGATCTCGGAGGTACCACCAAATAGCAGCAGCAGAGTGTGTTTACACCTCTCCCTCTGGTCAGGAATTGCCACAGGTTTAGGAAGGCAATTGTGAACTTAATTGCAGTAACTCAGTTGCCATGGCTTTTCCATCCATGTGCTGGTTTTGGCTGGGATGGAGTTAATTTTGTCTCAGTAGCTGGTACAGTGCGGTGTTTGCATTCAGAGTGAGAATAATGTTGATAACAAACTGTTTTGGTTTCTGCTAGGCTGTGTTTATCTGAAATCAAGGGCCTTTCCTTTCTTGTGTCTCATGCTCTGCCAGTGACAAGGTACACAACAGAAACTGGGAGGGAGCATAGCCAGGACAGGTGACCTGAACTAGCCAAAGGGATATTCCACACCACAGAATGTCATGCCTAGTATATAAATAGTGGGGCTGATCCAGGGGTAAAATGGTGCTGTTTTGTTGGCTTTTGGTTTTTCTTTCACTTTTTATTATCCATTAGTATTTTCTCTCATTCTTTTCTCAATTACTCAACTGATTGTATATCAACCCCTCTATTTTACTTTTGTTTCTCCTCCCCATTCCTCCAGGGTGCAGGAAAAGGGGGAGGAGGGAGTGTGAGTGGCTGCATGGTTCTTGGCTGCTGGCTGGGGTTAAACCACCACACACATCAAAAGGCAATTTTAAGTCCTTTATATAAATCCATCCCTTAGTAATGCATTGAGAAACTGCTTGCAAGCACAGTGAATTAAAGTAATCAAAGCAGGAGTCAAACAGGGGAACCAACTGTGATGACATTCACAGCCTTATACTTGCCAAGTATTTTTATCCATGGTCTGTCAAAGTCTGAGAGGTGGTACTTCAAAAAGCCATCCTTCCCAGGAGAAGGACAATAATTTATGGTTAGAAAAGAGTGAAACTTGAAAGACCTGAAATATTTCAAAACTTATCTGTCATCTTTTAGTAACAGTCATTCATTTTTTCTTTGCTTGGAAGACACTGGGAGGCAAAATCAGCTGTCGTTAAGAAAGGTCAAGTGCAAACATAACCCTGAAATTTGAAAAGAATTCAACAAAGGCTAAAAAAATATACTGTTGCCTTGAGTTTATACTGTGGTTAGGTACTACTTGCATCTTTAAGATCACTTTATGCAATTCTGGGGGATAAAAGTGAACGAGTAATGGTATTAGAAGTTAATTTTTTTTCAAAAAGTTTTGTTTTGCAGCAGGAAGACATTCTAAAACACAGTGTTGCTGGTTTCTTAATAGTAAAAAGTATCCAAATAGATTCTGGACTGATAGGAGTTGGCAACATTTCATATCCAAATAGATTCTGGTCTAATGTGAGTTGGCATCATTTCATTGCCTTTAATGTTGCTTTACTAATTGAATCATATTGAGGCTCTGGCTATATGTTTTGAGGTAATGAAGCACAATGAAATACTTGGGCACTGCAAAATATTCCAGGGAAGAGTTTTCACTGTTGGATTTGAAAGCCCTTTTAATTGAAGGACAGGAGGAGGAAACCTGATGGGATGGAAATGTTTGTTTCTTAACCTCTAATATGTTAGAAGTAGCAGATTTCATGAGAAAGGATGTGTTTGTATGACTGGTACATTTGTGTAGGTCTTTTGCCCTTAATTTCTTAAAAATAACGTTTTTAAATTTACTTTTCCATCTGATTTCATACTACATTGTGTTCTCTGTTGCTACCAATTTACTGCTTAGCCTTAGGCCATAATTTTTATGCAAGTTGAGCTATGGATTGTACATGCAATAATGAGGATGATTTGAAAAGAAATAGTTTAAGAAAAGTACTTGATGGGAAACAGAGAGCATATGCAAAAGGGTTGTCGTTCTTCACTGACCAAAGCACAAAACAAGCATCTTACAGGTTTTTTCATAGAGCAACACAAGTTCATAAAATTTACTCAACTTTACATGATTCCTCTTCGCTGTGAACGTAGCCATTAATCCTATCCTGCTTACTTCCTTCTCTGGAAGGTGGCTCAGCTGAAGCAAATACTAGACCAACAAGCAAATAGTTTCAAGGAGTCACTGAAGAAACATAATCTACAGTCCAACAAAGAAAAAGAGAAGCTTTTGCAGGATCTTCAAAACACCATTAAAGAAAACCAAAATGTGAAATTGCAGTTGGAGGCATCACATCAAAAGGTCTTAAAAATGTTGGAGAAGAGCAAAAATCAGGAACTCAAGGTCAGTTCACTACATATTAATCTAAAAAAAATCATATTTATGGATAAACATATTGGCAAGAGCCAATTATCCAAACTCAGTTATCTCCAGTTAGCTTAATGGTGGGTTGCCATTGTTGCACATAACAAATTCTTCTGTGATTTTGAAACTTCATCATCATCAGGCTGGGTTTTTTTGTTATTATTTTTTAATATTTTTAACATTTTAGACCACAGTGTGAAAAAATGTTTCATAAACTAATATACCCTGCAGTTAGCTCTCTGCTCCTGCCTCAGAAACACAAGAGTGTATTAATAACAGGACTCAGTTTTATTATTATCAATCCAGTATTAATTTACACATGAATACTTGAGAAAGTATAATAGACATGTATAATGATGTGTATTGCCCTATATACCTTCAAGAAATCAATTCAGTAAGTGGATAACCGAAGCTTTTAAAGGTTCAAGTGGATTTATTTCAGTGGCAAAATGTTAATGCAATATACTGAGGTTCTAAAGATGTTTCTGCTTGAGAAAAAAATTGACTTAGAAATGCACATGTAATTGTGACACAGAGTTCAGGTGTCCCTGTTGATTCACACACCTTAGGGAACCTTTTAAAACATAGGTAGTAAAACCACCCTAAGTAGAATTTAATGTCTTGTTTATATACTCAGAATAAAATTCCAGTTTTAACAAAACCATCTGAAGGGAGTAAGCTGGTAGGAATGAAACTGAGGACAGGAGTTTGCTTTCAGAGCCACTAGAAGCAACTGCTCCATCATTTACAGTGTTTTATCAGCAGTACTTCTGATGACAGTTGAAGTTTGGCCAAGAATGATACAAGGAAATATAAAAACCTTTGTCTGACACACTGTGATAAGTAATGACATAAAGGCCAAATCTGGGGGGGTTTGTGTGTTGAGTAAGAAAACATCTTCCTGATGTCAAATGGAGCAAAGACATCAGTGTTACTATTTCATAGTGTACAACAAGTCTAAGGTGATATCTTGATAATTTATCTTGTAGTAATTAAGTGTTGAACTTCAGCTCATTTTTATGCTTGTGTTGATAAACTGTCTTGTAAAGTGGTGGTGAAAATAAAAGTTCTACAATGAAAGGCCACATTCATCCTGGCACTGCAAGTAAAATAACAAGCTGATAAATAGGCTCCAACTACTTTTTCTGGGGGGACTTTTGCTTGCAGGAGGCAGAAGAACGTTTGAAAAAGGAATTTAATGAGACTTTCAAGATCCAACATCAGTCTCATAGGCTGGAAATACAAACCTTGGAAGAGAAGGCAAAGAAAGAATTACGTGATGAACTTGAGCAGATACAGAAGCAGCAAACACTGTTGCTAGGTATAGTGTGTCATGTCATGCACAGCTCCTACTGCTTGATTATACACTTAGAAGCACTGACTTTCATCCCATTCATGTTCTTCTCCATCTTTTGGCAACTCAGGTCTTTGTGAATCTGTTTTTTCATACCCTGCAATTTCAGCAATATAGACTTAATATTCTTTGTTAACCTAGCCCACAGCTGTCAGCAGCAGAATGTTGCTGAGAGAGTAGTTTGGTGTACATCATTCAACTATACATTATCAGGTATATTAAATTGGAAAATTGTAAGGAGTGTATATGGCTTTTCCCTTTTTTTTTTTCCTACGATGTGAAGAATTGTTATATGTGGTTCAAAGCTGTTCTGTTACGTCAGTTGCCCCCTATGTATTGTTTTGTCAATTTTGAAAAGTCCCTAAACTGTTCAGACCTAAGCAGAACACTACATTAGGAAGACCTGTAATATCTCCAGGTTTAAGCTCAGGTTATTAAAGCTCATCTGTAAAAGATTTTTTTTTTATTAAAAAAAGACTCATTTGGCAGTCCTTTAAGTACAAACTGGATTCTAGGTTGGGTGTTTGTTTTTAAGTAATGCAAATTTGCTAGAAAGATTTCTTGCTGTCTAAAGTTTATATGTTCAATAGATTCTGTTCTTCAAGAAAAATTGTAGGGAGACAATAGAGATGAAAACTTCTTTCTCCTTGTACTTGATCCATTCTGAATCTTGTACCAAACATACACAACAGTTGCAGTAGATGACATAAGTGTTGTGCTTCTTTAGCTCTCCTCAGTCTGTCTTATGGCCCTCTATAAAAACACTGGTGGACTCAATAGAGAAGCTCAGTAGAGTTCAAGATCAGAAGCAGCAATTACAGTGATGTAATCTGCAATTAACAACCACCACAGAATTAGCTCTCTGATTTTGTCGTTGAATCATTGCTGTTGTCCACCACAGAATTAGCTCTCTGATTTTGATGTTGAATCACTGCTGTTGGGGCTCCATATCATCTCACTATTGCTCAGCTGAGTTACCTTTGCCTTTCCCATCCAACTGGCCTCTGACTGCCTAAATGATTGTCTGATTTTTCCTAGGATCTCTAAGGATGGAACTCTCTGAGCAACAGACATCATGCACTAACCTCAAGAAACAAATAGAAGAACTCCAAATGGAGCTGAGGAGTGTGAGGACACTGAAAAAGCAACAGGCAAGAATTCAGTTCCTACTTTGTTGCCATGTTGTGTTTTGAAAAAGAAATAGCATTAAATTTCTTTCTTCAGAGATAATGAAAATGTACAGTCTCTTACAGAAATGGAATGAGTTTCCTTCCCTTATGTCTCAATTTAAAATGTTTGTATTATTTATAATTTTTTCCCTATGGTAGGTTTTTTCTTTTCCATTTAAAGAGCAGATTTTACAACAGAAGTAAATGAATTAATGTTACAATAAAATAAGTTTTATAGAGACTATAAAAGGAAGATTTGATCACAGATATTGGCTCGCACATATAGGTGAAAAATCAGATCACAAAAATTCAATGCTGACAATTCCAGTGAAATCTTCACATTAAATAGTAAGAGGCTGTGAATAACTAAATTTGGCCTTTTTCTTAGGAAGGAAGTAGCCAAAGCCAGATCAGATCTCTTCATGATGAACTGGAGAAATGTCAGAGTGAAATTTCTGAACTCAAGAAAGAGAATTTACTTTTGAAGGACACAATGGAGCTACTTGGTGCTGAGTTGGAGTCGCAGAAGCAGGAAGATGCACAGCTTCAGGATAAACAGCAGAGAAGGTTTGCCTTAAAATTCAGACTTCACAGTGCTAGCTAGAGATTCATTAATAATGCCAGTATCAGAGGTGTTCTAAATGTGATGCATGTCAGAATCTTTCTAAAGTACTAATTTTAGAAGCTAAGTGTTTTGTAAAACTTGGTGCTGAGTTGGAGTCGCAGAAGCAGGAAGATGCACAGCTTCAGGATAAACAGCAGAGAAGGTTTGCCTTAAAATTCAGACTTCACAGTGCTAGCTAGAGATTCATTAATAATGCCAGTATCAGAGGTGTTCTAAATGTGATGCATGTCAGAATCTTTCTAAAGTACTAATTTTAGAAGCTAAGTGTTTTGTAAAGCAGTAGTTAGAATCTTTCTAAAGTACTAATTTTAGAGGCTAAGTGTCTTGTAAGGCAGTAGTTCATTTCACATTTCTCTCCAGCCATAATAAAAACATTTGAACTAATTATTCATTATGTGGCACAGAGAAATACATCCAGTGTATCCTCACAGGAGCAACCTGAGAAAATTTGCAAAATGTCAGCCTTTTGAAAGGCACTGGAAGACATAAACAAACCCCATTTGTGTACAGAAAAAGTGAAGACCTTACATGGGAGACAAGGCTGGGTTCACTGCCCACTGCATTTGTATGGCTGTTGAGTCTCTTGGAATTTCTGGATGTAACACATTCTCTTTGCACAGAGACTGAGGGATCTGGTGCATGTGTAGTTTTCATTTCATTTTTGCAGTGGTGTAGAATGTATACCCCTAACTATACCAGCTGTATATATAAAAGGATTTCTGAAGAGTGTACCCTTGAAGGAACATTTGAAATTATGGCCCATATAGTCTAGAGAAAAGCCCTCAAGGGGTAGAATGTCTCTGCAGACTGTAAGAGTGGCCAGAGTAATTCCATTCCTGTCTACCAGTCAGTAGATATTTAAGGAATGAGAAACTTCTCTTCTTTTTTTTTTGCCACTGCACTCTTTGGAGAGTTACTTGAAAGTGACTTTCATTTCAAGCTTTTGAAGCAAGATCAACAGAAAGAATTGCAAACCAGAGAGTTTCATCCATGCCCTCCAGCTACCTTGAAGGAATTTAGAGCTGCTGTTCATGAAGAGTAGAATTATTCACATGTCAGTGATGAGGTCTAAAAGGCTTCAGATGCTAAGGCTGCTGGGCTGGAGCTAATCTTTACAGGGAATAAATGGTGTAGCTCCACTACAGTAAGCATTTAAAAAGGAAGCATTAATGGAAATTATGTAAGGAGAAATCCTTCAGATAATGGGAGGTAGGACCAAAGAGCAGAAGTGGACATAGGCACCTGCTACAGGCTGCTCTGAAATTAACCCATGGAAGATCTGGGACATTAACTTGCAGCCCTTGTTTTGCTTTTGCAAGACTAATAGTTTGTGTAGGGGAATAGTTAAATTGCTGAGTGAATATAAATAACTGCTATTTTTACTTTAACAACAGTGACCCTGTCTTATGCCATATAGCTTTTTTATGATTTGAAAGCTGATAGTGGCTTGTTATTTGCATGTACCAAATTTTCATAACAAATTATTTAAAAGTACTAGTCCTACTCTTGCCAAGTGAGTGAAACTAGTAATCTGCCTGAAGTAATTACTCCCATGTACATTCCCTTGAATTGTGTGATTTCCTCATCACTACAGAAAGCTTTTGCAAGGATTACGATGAGAGAAGACAAAGGTATTTTGTGGGAAGAGAGGACAAGTCCCAAAATGGCTATTCTGAAGGCAAACCTTTATTCTACCCCTGAAGATCCATTTCAGGGATTCTGCTCCCTTTTTTACCCTTATTCTTCTGCTGCTTGTATTATGCCAAGTGCCAGATCAGTCACTCCCATGGCTGTGCTCTAATTTCAAGGGCAGCAACATTTAATGGGCCTTTTGGCCTTTCCTGAAGCCTTTCAGAAACAAGTGAATTAGGGTTGCAAATACATTAAAAATAGGGGAAAAGAAAAAAAAGAGGTTAACTGAATATCTTTTATAGAAATTATAGTTGTTAATTTGCTGACCTTGACATCTCTATTTTTATCAGTAAACCACAGAACGTGGGCTCTTCTTTAACTTAGGGAAAAAGTTTCTCCAAGGTTTAACAAAGCATTAGCAAACAAAAGACAACAAACTAAATATGAGTCTTTAGTAGATGTGTGTTGCTTTTGGGGTTGTTATCAGAAAGCAATACTATGGTTAGGCTTGAAAAAATGTGAGGCATGTTTTAGTTTTCAGTTGATGGTGTTAATCACATAGCAGCATCTTTCAAAATATATTGTGTGATAAAGATAGATGTTGTAGTTAAAGGCATTGTTACAACATTTCTTACCTTTTTAATGAAAAAAAGATAGTTTTAGGATGATGGTAGTCAGTACTAAATGTTTCTGGTGTGATGGAATGTATCATCAGAGCCTCATGTTAAAATCCCAGAGATTTCAACATCATTTTGCTTAATACAAGTGAGCTCCTATGGCACTTTATTGTCACATTTAATCATTTAGATTGATGTACAAACTAACCCTAGTCAGAGTATCAATAGCATCTTTAGATGAAATAGACTCTCCATTTCCTGAAGGCTGAAGGTCAAGTGCCTTTCAAAAATAATTTTCCTTTTCCTCAGTGTTAGGTTGGTTCTGCTCAGATTGCTACCAAAATGTCAAAGCCAAATCAGTAGGCAGAAGATAGATCTGTGCCCAGTTAACTACCTTTTCAGTCAATAAAAGACCTCAAAACTGCATGCTTTGATCAATGATGATAAACTAGTATTGAAACATGAGAATTCAGACATATTTTAATACCAGTGAAAGGCTACTGGTAGAAGACCTCAATGTCAAGAATAAAAAAGAACTGGACATACTGAAACAAGATGACCGGAAGGAAATTGAACACATATTATCTGATTTCAGCACAACTCAGGCACATCTCCAAGCAAAAATTTTCTCCTTAGAAACTGCGTAAGTAATTTAAATAAACTCTGGCTCATACTGGCAATGAGTTCTGTCTGAAATTATTAGTCTTAGTATGTATAATTTATGTAGGTAGAATATTACAAGGACTGAAACAGAAAGTGTATAGGTATTGTCTTTGCAAACCAAAAATACCCAGATACATTGTAATAAATTCTGAGCATTGTTTAGCTAAAGCACTACACATGGAAGATTTTCCAGTGTTAAATTAAAACTTGCATGTAGCATCTTGCAATTTTAAGAAGTGTAAAATCATCTTTGTCATAGATGATACCAGAGGCCTTGATCCATGATCCTGTACTTAGTTTTGCTCAGCAGAGCAGCATCTTTGAGGTTAAGAAGCTTTTGCTTATTCTCACTACCTTGACAATTTCCCAGACAGTCCCTACTAACTCATGTAAATAAATGCACTTTTCCAGCCCCCTGTGGAGTTAAGTAGTTGTGTGGTGCTTCAGATTGTACAGGAGAGGCCCCTCAGAAACAATCCCTGTGATTATATACATATAGTCCTGTTATCTCAGCTGCATGGTGGAGGTACAGAAAAGAGACCTTGGATGTAAGCAGGCCTCAAACCTTTCAGATGTTAAGATTTATCTTTTTATTTAAACTCTGAGATAACCGAGTATAAGACTGAGGGGTAATCCTCTCAAAAATGTTTACCCCTACACAAAAAGAACGCACAACAACCTAGAAACTGTATTCTGTAATACATTTCTCAGTATGTGTCCTGGTTAAGGCAGGTGAACTTCATAGCATTCAGTTTCTCAAGCAGCAGTTTGAACTTGGCTGATGAAATAATGGCTTGTGTTCTCATGGCTCAGTCAAATATGTTTCCACACCATATCTAAGAATGTGTAAGTCTGCATTTGAATCCTTCCCCTGATTAAGGAATTTCAAGAGCTGAACTCAGACTGCAGGTTTTGACTTAGAGGGTTTATTAAAGCAGCATGTAAATCCAAGCCTCTCTTCATTAAAGTTACAGGAATTGAGTATTTATGAGGATTCTAAAGTTATTGAGTCAGAAAACAAATAGACAAATGCAGATATGTATAGACACTGTGACACAGGGTTTTTTTCTTTAGGAAACTATGTGATGTACAAGCTTCTTGGCATTTTACACCAGGGGCTGGAATTTACACTGGACAGGTGTATTAACCCTGGTGGCAAATTATTTTGGAACTCCACAACATTCTGTACTTTTATGTAAACCATGTGCAGATGCCTGTTTTAAAAAAAATGCCATCTTATCAGAAAGGCTTGACTATGTCCCTGTATTTTAGGCTTGGAATATAGGGCAAAGGTAAAGCTCAGGTATCTCTTGAACATGATATGAGGATGGTTTTTTTCCAGTCTCTGTTTTCTTTGCTGCAGACTTCAAGAATTAGAAGAAAAATCAAGAAATTGGGAGTCCAGGTCAGAAGATATACACCTTAGAAACTGTCTGCAAGACAAATTAAGTGAGAGAGAAGAGATTGTCAAGCAGCTGGTGGTGAGACTGCCTTTTCTATGTACATATGTGTTCTGTTGGAGGGCTCTATTCAGTGTTTCACACATTGCTTCAGACTGCTTGTTTCTTTCTGTTTGGGAATATTTTGACAAATATGTGTTTCCATTCCAGCTTCCAACAAATACATGTTTCCATACGCATGACTTTCTTTCCCCTCAGGAAGGAAGAAAAGGTCAGCATTCACTTTCAGCCTGCACTGAATCTTGCAGGAATCGGTCGTTTTCTTTCAACCCTAATACAGCATGTTTGACTCCTTCCATGAAGGTAAGATGGACAATGCAATTAAAATTTGCAAATCATGAAGTTTTAGTACTATTTGAATCATGCTGGACAATAAAAGTCCTGTTAATTTTTTATTATATTATTCAGTAGGATTCTTTCTAGTAACTCTTTTCCAATAAGGCAACCTACAGGCAGGTGTTGAGTATAGCATAAATTCAGTACAAGTATATATGTAACATAGATACAGGTGTTTAAGCAAATATAAAACACTAGAACTCCGAAGACATCAGTCTTCCATTGGAATAAGCACAGCCATTGCTTGCAGGATTGGGAGTTGCTAATTGGGATATTGCATTCATCAAGGAAAATTATTAACTCTGTTTGGGTCACTCGGTATTTGCCCTTTGTCATTCCAGCCCCTTTGTATGATACTCTCTATAAATAGCCATTGGCAGAAGGGAGGTCAAGTTGGTGGAAAGCACCTTGATGTGTCTAAAACCTCAAGGTCAAAGACACAAGTTGTTTTAATTGGACTATCAAGTCCATTGATCCTCATGGCATACCCTGAGATTTTATTCTAAATGCCTATAGAAAAAGATGAGAATCTTCCTATTTGGGTGTTCCTCACAAGGTATCTGTGAATGGGGCATTGTTGAGGTTTGATAGTATAAAATGTAAAAAATGTTTGTGTAATGAAGTTTTCTGTTACAATAAAAAGCAGAAGAAGAAAACAGTTGAGGTGCCCAGTCGTGTTGTCAGTGTTCCGAATTTAGCTTCTTACGCAAAGAGCTTCTTGAGCTGTGACTTGAGATCAAAAAGAAGTGCTCCTCAAATAACGAAATCTACAAGCTTGGACCGGAGTCCTGGCTGCCTCAGGGTGGGCTCTCCATCAGCACAGTCCTCAGACAGCACTGCTGCCACAAGGTATTTGTCTATTTTGTAAGATGATCAATGAATTGGTATTCAGAATCTTGTAGGCAATTCAAACACCTGTGGAAGTACACAGTGATGTAAAGTTCCTGCTGTGCAGTGAACTCTGTGTGTTCAATTCTCTGCAGACAGACCCAGAACTTGACTGCAGAAGTAAGCTATAATCCCTGCCCAGCAGAGCTTATGCTTGCAGCTCCTCCAAGAGAAAGAGCAGTTTCAAGTATTTAACTAAGAATGTAATTAATAGTGAACATAGAACTTCAGGCATCTATCAGTGGTTCTGTTAAGGACGTGTCTTCCTTATTTTTGTTTCCTTGCCTTGCACTTGCTTTATGTGGATTACTTTAGGAGATATTTGAATGAATCTAGGCTAATCATTTGGCAAAGGGTTTAGAGACTTAAAAATTGATTAACTAAAAACTTCGTTTGATGTTTTCTCTCTGAAGAGCTTGAGTTCTTCAAATTTATGAGTTACTTAAACAATGCTTGGTGTTTTATAAACATGACTGAACTCTCTCTTCAAGAAATAATTAAAAATGTCCGTAGCTAACATTATACAGTTATAATGATAGATATAAAAGAAAACCCAACCATCATTGTATTTCAGGGCAAAATCCAGTCTTGTCACCTCTCCTGGTGGAGATTAGTTACGCTGTAAATTATGTGCTAGAGTTCTTTCCTTGAGGGCAGATAGTGCTAACTGCTGACAAGAAACCATAACCTGGGACACAGGCTTGGATCCAGTTTGGCAGTTCCCACATGCTGTGTCACACCAGGTGACTGCCAAGGCAAATCAGATTCCTGTTTTAAAGGGAGACTGAGGGCAGCTTGGCTGCTTCTTACTGGCAAATCAGATTCCTGTTTTAAAGGGAAATGTGCAGGGAGACTGAGGGTAGCTTGGCTGCTTCCTACATAACTCTTTTAAATCAGTCAGTCATAAGTGAAGTCATATTTGCTACTATAAACTAACCAAAATTCATGTGTTAAAAATATCCTGAATGATGGAAAATCAGGGACTATATAACAGGATTGATTATAAATGTCAGTTAATGTTCAGGTAAATCTTTCAGTTCCAAATAGAACTTTTACCCAACATAATTGTAACTAATTAGGTAGGTGATGCTAATTTTGTTTGTTTGCACAGGACACATGGCAATGAACCACCACAAACCAAAGATGAACCAAAACAAGACCCTCAGCATCAAGAATGGTTTACTAAATATTTTTCATTTTAAACCAAACTATTTCCATACATCTCAGAACTACTAGAAAAGTAATTTCTGTTTTCTGGTAGGGAATGATGATCCAGTATCTGATTTAAGGAAAGAAAAAAAAAGGATGTTGTTTCTAAGTAAATAGTTAGTAACAACTACACTGTTTTACATCTGATAACTATGGAGTTATAGGCATGGATTTCAGAAAAATGCATTTTTTAAAAACCTCTGTAAAAGAAGACAAAGCAAAATTCTGGATACAGTTATATGAAAAGACTTTTTAATCAAGAGACTGTACCACTCCACATTAAATATGCAATTGGGACTCTGATACGTTCTGTCAGTCTGGTGCCAGCTGAAAAAAGATCTTCCTTCTGTACCTTTATACATTTGCTTCATCAGCTGTTTAAAGTAAGTTCTGCATAAAATAATGTAATTTTTTAAAGTTTTTAATGTTTTTTGTTAAGCTAATTATAAACTGTACAGCATGAGGTATACCTCCAAGAATAGCATGTTCATAGCAGGCTGGTTTAGAAATCATTTCTGGTTTGCTTAATAAACTGTTTTGTATAGTCAGCATTGCAATGTAATATTCCCATTGCACTTCAATACATGTATCAGCCTGGGAAATTAGGATGATACCCTAATATCTAACTATGAACATATCTAAGTGTGAACATTAAAGCTTGTAAATTATCCATTTCTGTTTTTCACAAGACTGCTATGTTATGCTTAAGTGTGAGTCAGACTGATACACTGAGTTCCAGTGATGAGAACTGTGTACATGTACCTTTTATCTCAGTATTGGTTTTATGCCCATCAAAATGCAAAGTGGGGGAATGACTGCATTTATCAGATCATGCTAACCCATTGCTGGGAGGAAAGACACCTATGGAGAAATTAACCCTCAGTTAACTCATCAACAAGTGTGAAAGGCAGGGAATTGTGCAACCAGCAGCCTGGTGTTTAAGGCAGGATAGTTCCTCTTTAACTCCTGTGTACAGGGCTAGGTTTTTCTCTACTTTTCATCCACTCTGCCTCAAAAATTGAAAGCATGCTAGAAAGTTCAATACACTATTACTAATTCTTATTTCTGGGGTTACAATAATGTCCCCAAAAAGGTGTCCCTAGAAAGTGGCTTTCCTGGTTATATGGATGAATTAAGCTTGTTGCCTAGCAATACAGAGACAGGGCCCCTTTGCTGTTTCTACCTCCAAGTTCTTTTTTGGCTACATTTAGCTGACTGAACAGTGCACTCCAGTAGATGCCAGTTCTGTAGACTGGAGAGTGCTGGCGACCCAACATCCACAATGAGTGGTCTTTATTTTGGGGGTAGGTATCGTGGACCATCTCTACACTAGCCTGAGAGATGGAACATCAGTAACATTAGGCCTGTATTACATACCTCACCCTTTTGTGTGCATTTTTCTGCTTCATTTTATCCTATAAGAATCAAATTTTTATATCTCATGGCTCCTTCCATGAGGTGCGCGGTGAAGAATGACAATTCACTTCAAAACAAAGTAACACTCTTGATCTGACCTACATACAGACCATTCTAAGGGTGTTTCTACACTAGTACTCATGGATAATTACTGGATCACAAAGCATTTAAATCTTCCAGTTAAATCAAACACTAAACTATGCAAGTATTCTCATCATACCAACAAAGAGGGGAAAGCTAGGGCCACCCTTTTGAGAAGGAACAGGATGCATTTTTGGAAACACACTCCTACCAGAAAGCATCCTGAATAGCAACTCTGAATGTTTTCCATTGAAATCTAAAACCAATTTACGCTTTTGGAAGGAAAAAGAAAAAAAAAAGATCATTTATTTGGCTGAATTGTCTTCACTATTTGTATTTGTAGTACAAATTACATTATACAAAAAGCATACAAAGTAAGAACACTCCTCTGCACTGCTGAAAATACTGAGCTGTGTAAAACTGAAGATTATGTTTGCTTCATGGGAGCAGGAATATTGGCAGATGCTTGTTCTAGGTAAGCTAATGGACCTTGAGGCATTTCTGCAGGCTTTTTGTGCTGGACACTGATATCTTCCAGGACCTGTTGCCAGTGTCGCAGTTTACTCAAGTGCTTCTGAATTAAGGCTTCTTTTCTCTGCAATTCATTTCTTAATTCTGAAACATCCTGTGGATGAAAGAAATGTGTATTAGTAAATGCACATTCTTCATAAGAATAAACACCTCCCATAAAAAAGCATATAGTATTTTAGCTTGAATTTTCAAGCTAATCTTGTAGTGATTCTAATAGTAGAAAAGTGTCTAATGGAACAGAGGGAAAGTGCTGCAAATGCACTAGTGCCATTCCCCTAGGCCACATATTTCAGAGATCACCACCTCCTGCAAAATCTGAGTAACTAGTTTGTCTCTTCCAATGAAACTATCAGCTCTGTTCCAAGACTCCACAGAGCAGCCAGGTTCATGCAGAGAGTTATATTAATAGTTGAGTTATACAAACTTAACACACAGCAGCATGTTGAGAGACCCAAAATTAACATGAATAAGGTGGTTAATATACACAGTGTATCTGATCTAGCACAAGACAGGTAAATTAATTTAAACATACCTCCTTAATTACTTGTTCTGGTTTCTGGACTGATAGCTGGAGTCTTTTTTGTAGAAAAAAGCATTCAGTTTGTCTTGCAACATCCAGAAACTTTTGGATGCACTGATCAACACCTAAATATATAATAACAACATAGAACAGATTCCAAAAAGAGAAAATACCAGGGCTGATAATGGTAGTGGTCTGCATGCTACTCAAAACACTTTCCACAGGACTTTCTAGAAAGAAAATCTTCAGGTTTACAAAAATTACGTATTTATAAGACCAATATTTGCATTAAGTCTCTATATAAGACACTGCTTTGCAAATTTTCTGGACTTCTTTTAAAGGTGCAAGAGAACAACGCTTCCTCCTGAGTTTAATTCCATTTCTGACAGTGACAAGGAGTGATCAAATAACTCATGGAACTTGGCTGAATGAAGAAAACATTTCTGCACACCCAAGCAACAAGCTCAATGTAAGGTTCTAAAACATGAGCATATTGAGAATATTCTGCCTTCATTTATGACACACTACGGCGTTGGTCATAAAAGCTGTTCCATCCCATCCCAGCATTTGACTACAACCAGAAAGGAGTTTTCAAAGGGTTTATGCTGTTTTTGAAACAGCACTCGAGAGTCAAGCTTCAAACAACTTTCAGGCAGGAGTACACTCCCGAGCAGTGGTCCAGGGCCACTTTTCAACCCTGTCCATACCAGTTCAGTATTTATTACTCCTGTCCCTCAAGCCTTGAAGCACTGCTACAGAGCACCCCAGGCTGTCCTTTCCTATAGAATCATGGAATTTTTAGGGGTTGGAATGGACCTGAGAGATCATCTAGTCCCATGGGCAGGGACACCTCCCACCAGACCAGGTTGATCGAACCTGACTTTGAACACTGACAGGGCTGAGGCATCTACCACCTTCCCTGGACAACCCGTGCCAGTGTCTCATCACCCTCCCAGAGAAACTTCTTTCCTACCTAACCTGAACTTC
>NW_008665309.1:0-218 GCF_000695815.1 Acanthisitta chloris | reverse complement strand
GTCACTGCAGCTCCTAACAAACCCTTTATTACTGCTCCCGACGCTCCGCAGCGCGGGCAGCGGCTCACCCGTGCGGATCTCCTCCTGGTCCGTGCCGTTCACGTAGTCCTGGCTGACGAGCGAGGCGAAACAAGCCTGCGGGAAGGGAGGGGCGGTGAGAGGCTGCGGCGCGGGGAGCGGCAGTGCCCGCCCGGCCCCGCGCTCACCTCGAACGAGGC
>NW_008665308.1:102881-115100 GCF_000695815.1 Acanthisitta chloris | reverse complement strand
ATTACTATACCTTGATTTACCATTCCTTCTTCCCAGTGTTTGATTGGACACTATCATACACCCACATATTAAGGTTCTCTATCTCTTAATTTCATTGCAAAAATCCTTGTAAGAATAAATGTCATATTATTATAGATGCAAATTAGCAGCATAGTATCTCTGTCCTTTTGACCTAATGTATCTTCTGACTCAAGGTTATATGTAGCTGCAGCTGAGAAAGCAGAAAGGAAACTAGATTCCACTGATTGTTCTAATGTAACTGCTAAAATACACAGCTAGAGATCAAATGTAAAGCTTTAATTTTCTTCAGAGATAGATAAATCAGGTACAAAGAATGAAAAGGTACTTTTCAGCTTTAGATGTGCTTTTTTTTGTTCTGATATGTCATTTGACATATGTCAAAATAATGTAACTGCAGCAGAATTTAAAATCAGGGAACCACTGAGTGGTTTGGTGCAGGAATAATTGTTTCCTTTTGAAGTCATTATGGATAATGATCATGAGTGACAGTGATAACTTAGCTGAGTTGCTAGTTGCCAAAGGGCTATATCATGACCATCATTTGGGATTTTGCTGGACTGGTGATGTTCCATTCAAAATAATACAGTGTAATTGCTATTAACCCCAGTGGGTGTGCAGGACAGCAAATCTAGAATAAAATGCTGAAGATGAAATGGGTTTTTTTGAGCTCACATTCTGTTTAGCAGAAAGACTGCTTATAACACAAATGCAACAAGCCACAGGCTTCTGGATCAAGCCCCGTGATGAGCAGAATAAAATTTCAACTGAAACTAGAATTGTAGATCTCAACCATATGTTGATCACTGCCTTTTAAAACCAGAGCCACTGAAAATGTCCTTAGATGGAGTTGCTCATCCATGGGACTGAGACTGGTTGCATCTGTGTGCTCCATGGTTCTGAGGTCAGCATGATATCTACCAACTTCTCACTGCTGAGCTCTAAGAAGGGCTCTGCATTCTACCAAGCATGCCCAGAAAAGCATTGCCTAAACCAGTTTCTCAGGAAGCTTAAAAGCCAGGACCTGACAAAAATGGGGAAAGAGAAAGCTGAGGCAAAATGCCATTAACAGCCCATAATATAGATACAGATAAAATAACAAACTGGAATTAGCAGTGTTTAAAACAGGATTAAAATTAAATGCAAGGTTAAAAGTGGCAACAAACACATCATTTCCCAGGCTGGCTGAATAAACAGATTCTCCACAGAAGTGGAGAAGGGAAAAATTTGCTACACTTCAAGATTTTTCTTAATCAATTGAGATTCATTATAGCTGGCTCCAAACAAGACTGAGTTTATGTAAGTGATTTTCTTACTCTGCTCCTGAGGAGCTCTGCAGTTAGGGCCTAGGGCAATATATTTGGTTTATTAGGGTGTTTTTAAGAAAGATGTCTTCTGCCTCACTGCATGACTGGCTACATGCATAAATTTTAAACTAACATTGAGGACTAATGCAATAGGTGCAATCAACTGGTCTTCAATTTAATTTCTTTATGAACCTGCTGATACAGGTTCATTGGGGCTGGTTCTTCTGGGTGAAATGTGGGGTTAGAGGGGAAATGATAGTTTTGGGAGGAGATAAAAAGCCAGTAGAGCTTCTTTCTGAGAACTGCTGCTGGTAGGCTACCGGGAAGGGGTTAGTATTATTTTGAGAGGCTTTTTGGAGTTCTTTGTTTGTTTAGGATTTCTCGTTGGGGTTTTGTTGGGTTCTTTCTCTTTGTGATGGTTTTGAGTTGGGTTTTTTTTAAATACTGTCTAAGCAAAAGACTAGAGATATTTACCAAGTTTAAAGTATCATTGAGAGAGGCCTGAGAGTCTAGGTCCTGTTTTTCTTTCCTCTGAAAAGAACATTATCTCCTTGAACAATTAGAGGATCTAAATGCTAATGCTAAGTGCTGCCAGGTTGGCTTGCTGGAGTCTGTAAGAAGGCACTCTTCATGCTTTCCACAAGGTCTGGGAGCCTCTGTTTTGTTTTTTTACCATGAAGATGCAGACTATTTTTCTGTCTGTGACTTCTTTGTGCTAAAATGTTGTGATCCCTCCCTCCTCTTAAATGGTAGCTGTTCTTTTCTCATTGGAGTTATTCCTATTAGCAAAAGTTTAAATTGTTCTATGAAACCAAACAAAGGCTGAATCACAGGATCATTACTGGGCCTGGTGTTCCCCTAATAGGTGCTTCTGATGGAGACAAGGACAGCTGTAGGCTTAGATACTAACACACTATCTGGATACTGTATGAGTGTAGCTTTTGTGTGTGGAGATATAGGAGGCATATTATGGGAGATAATAGAAGAGGTTAAGAAGCAAGATAAAAAGAAATTGGCATGTCCTCTAATAGAAATACAATGCTGCAGATTAAACTGAAGCACTATGGGTTGTCACTAATTTATTATTCTGAGAGGAAAATAAGCTCCCAAATTGCATATAGTGCAGTACTTGGCTTGCTGAGCATTTTCTGTAATGACTCATTTGTAATATTCTCCCCGTGTAAGAAGGAGAGGGGTGGATGGTGTTCCTAACTAAAGATGGTCTATCGTTTCCTGTATTGGCAATTGTATTGTAACTCATAATTTGCAGATGAAGGACTCGAAGTACTCTGGCAGTTTTGATAAAAGGGGGAAATGTAATGCTTTTGTGAAAATAGCCTTGAAGGTAAATGAAAACCTACATCTATCCAGGTGCAGGTCTACTAAATGTTCCCTTGGTACACATCACAATAGAAACATTTAAGTAGGCAGTGTAGCAAAATTTGAAAGAAATATCAAGTATCTGAAGTCACTGTATCACCTCACTACTTGTAGGACTATTTTTTTTGTGTTATAGAGTTTAATTTTCTATTTTTTAGTTGCTCTCTTGGTAGCAAAGCAGTTGTTTTGTACTGGGGTCAGGTAGAGAAAATACCACTTTGGGGATACAGGGCTGTTTGTATGCAAGTGTATGAAAATATAACAGCAGCAGATACTTTGGGCAATGGGAGAAGAAGAAACAAGAACTTAATAATGTGAAACTCAGTTCAAGGGGATGTTTTGGTTGTGAACCTTTTCTCTGATTGTCACAGTGGTGAGACGCCTATGTGTGTGTGTGTGAGAGAGAGAGAGAGAGAGAGAGAAAGAGAGAGAGTAGGAAGCCTCAAGAGCCCTTAAGCAACTATTCTGTGGAATAGTCTAATCCTGGCAGGTAATGGCTGAATCTAATGGTGTTAGACTGTGAAACTTGGAGCCTGCAGGGATGGATAAGTCATGCCAAGTTTCTGGCTCAGTCCTGGGAAGGTGCTCTGTCCCTAATGTAGAAGGCAGGGCACTGTCATGAACACAGCTGTGGAGAAAACCTGAAGGGGTGCCTGGTCTGAAATACAAGAGTGCACTGTGTGGACAGCCATAGAGCCTTCGAGGACAGAGGTATGGGGGAGGCACAGATGCTTTCCTGCTCTCTGGACACTGAGGGAAATCACTGCCAGATCAACATCGGTTGTGGGTTTGTTAAGAGAAAAGGGATGATAAATTATCAGCTTGATGCACCATCCTGGTTCTGTATTAGCTTTCTTTTAGGTGATGTAGATGTGAATTAAAGAAGGCAAGAGGACAGGAAAGGATCACTCCAAAAGCAGGTGCAATCTCTTACCGTTTATCCCACAGTAGAGTCTCTAGGGAGACCATTATCTGTGTTACCATGTGTGTTATTTCTTCTAAGTTAAACTTTCAAAAGCCTATGGACAGATGCTTAGGGACAAACATTGCATAGAATCATAAAATGGTTTGGGTTGGAAGTGACCTTAAAATTCATTTAGTTCCAACCCAGTGGGTGCCATAGGTGGGAAGGTGGAAGCATTCTGAAATGGAGCCTGGAACACAGTGCTCTTGGCAGTGGGAATATCTTTTCTAAGTACTGTTTCTCTCCTCATTATAAAGAAACAGCCCACTTCCTTTTCCGTGACTCTCCAAAGCTTGTTTTAAGGTTGCTGCCATCCCAACAGAAGTTGAAGTCAGATTTGCCTTTCCAAAATGACACTAGGTAATGCAATTGAATTGATACAGGGAAACACTTTAAGTGTTGGTAGTTAGGTAATGGCATACATAGATATAAAGTTGAAAAGAAGTAAAAATTATGACTGTCACACAAAGATATCACTTTAAGGTTGAATAATAATGAAGTGAATGACTTGTGTGAATGGTGGTAACAATACAATATTAGTCATGATTCCATGGCAGAGTCAAGAGACATTTCCTTATATTTTTACTAGAAATATCAAGACGTCATCTGTGAAGCTAAAATGAATAGAGGGAATTACTAAACCAAACTGATAATATATACAATAAAAGATTTGAGTTGCTCTCAAGTCAATGCCTCTTCTCCCACACACAATGAAAAGGTATTACTGCATAGAACTAATACATATAAAAATGTCTTTTAGTTTTTCTTCTGTAAAGTTCTTGAGGAATGAAAATTGAAAATAGTCTTCATTATTGATTCCTCAGTTCTGTGCAAGCAGCAGAACTAAGCAGTACCAGAGACAGCCTTGCATTTCAAGGTTCACTTTTTACTATTTCTTTGATATTTGAAAGAGAATGGCACAGCTAGAACTGTCTGTCTAGTTTAGAAGGTTAAATTTGGCTTCTTGGTTACCAATTTTGTAATTGATCATTCTGGTGGTGAATGAAATGGTTTGGGTACTGCTGGTCAAACCAGACTACGCTAGAAAAGGTTTTTTGTGTAATTATCAAGGACCTTGAATATTTCAGTTCAGAAATAGAAAAACTGCATAATTGAACATTTTTATAATTAAAAACAAATCAACATTTTGTAGTTCATGAAACTATTGGCTTTAAAGAGTTTCAAATATTTAGTTTGAAAGTTTAGAGAGAAAGAAAAAAACCCCCACCAAAACAAAACAAAAAAAACCCACACATGTTTTTGTGCTGGTTTGAGCTGAAGTAGAGTTAACTTTCTTCACAGTGGCTAGAATGGGGCTATGTTTGGGTTTTGTGCAGAACACAGAGTTGATAATGCAGAGATGTTTTTGTTATTGCTGAGCAGAGCTCACACAGAGCCAAGGCCTTTGCTGCTTTCTGTACTGCCACACTGGCAAGGGAGTTGGGGGTGCATGGGAGATTGGGAGGAGACACAGCTGGGACAGGTGACCCAAACTGACCAAAGGGATATTCCATACCATAGAACATCATGCTCAGTATATAAGGTGGGAGGAAGAAGGAGGAAGGGGGGACATTTGGAGTGATGGCATTTGACTTCCCAAGTAAACACTACACATGATGGGTCCCTGCTCTCCTGGAGGTGCTGAACACCTCCTGTCTGTGGGAATCAGTGAATTAATTCCTTGTTTTGCTTTGCTTGTGTGTGCAGCTTTTTCTTCCTCTGTTAAACTGTCTTTATCTCAACCCATGAGTTTTTGTAGCTTTTACCCTTACGATTCGCTTCCCCATCCCGTTGGTGGGGGAGTGTGTGAGTGGCTGTGTGGCTCTTGACTGCTGCTGGGGTTAAACCACGACAGTTTTTTAAGTTGTTTCTCTGTGAACAACGATAGTGTTAACTATTGATCATGTAGAATTGAAACTCCACCCTATGGGACTGAAGCTCAATGGGAGAACAAAATATAACTGAGGCCCAGGGGAACCAAAGAGACTATCCTAGTCAAGATTACTTAGGCATTCAGCAAGCTAGTGAAACAGCTCCTTGTTTGGAGTTTATACATTGAGATCAAACAGTGGACACATGGAATTTGACAGTTGTTCACCACAAATGACTGTCAGAGACCCACAGCAAAGCCCCTCATGGGCTTAACCTGCATATTTCAGGCATACACTATTCTCCTTTCTTGTAAGGCATCTCCAGAAAAACTAAGCAAAAGCTTTGTTGTGGCATACACTATTCTCCTTTCTTGTAAGGCATCTCCAAAAAAACAAACCAAAAGCTTTGTTGATCAGGCTCATCTTTTCCATCAAATTCTGTATTACTGCATGGATGATATTTCAAAAAAAGTCATGAGAATAGTTTCCAGGATAATTTTATCTCAGGTTCTGTATTATAAATGGAGGTGATTGGAAATCAGATGATTCTTTGTAGGTTAATTCTCCTTTCTTGTAAGGCATCTCCAAAAAAACAAACCAAAAGCTTTGTTGATCAGGCTCATCTTTTCCATCAAATTCTGTATTACTGCATGGATGATATTTCAAAAAAAGTCATGAGAATAGTTTCCAGGATAATTTTATCTCAGGTTCTGTATTATAAATGGAGGTGATTGGAAATCAGATGATTCTTTGTAGGTTAACCTGGTACATTCTCATGTTTTGAAGCAGCTATAAGGCTCAAGTTGGCTTGTTCAGAGATTAAGTGTTACTGTATGCCCACATATTTCTATAAATGTACATGGCCTTAATACTGGAAGATGTGGCCCCAGTAACAGAGATAAATGTTAGCAGTAAAAGTTCATTTTGTCAGCATTCAATTCTTATGTCTCATTGATAATGTTTCACTGATAATAAATTCCCTAATAAGAAAATTGAGATTTAGTAGGTCCCAGCAGCCAACATTCTATGGCCATCATTAAAATGGCCTTGTTAGTAATAATACCAGGAAATACTTAGAAGAAAAATGTAGTGAAGGCTAGAATTCTTGTGTAGACAAAGTGCTCTGGAAATCATGCAAATGTTTTTGGACTGTTTTCAGTTCTTTGGTGTCAGGATATTTGGACTAAAGTGATTCCTACTGGCTTATGATGCCTTCTGGGTCATCATGCTGTCAGGATGTCTGTTACTATCTTGACAGATTCTCACATAACTGAACACTATTCTAGTTTCAGTGACCTTGGACATCTCTGTGTGTGTGTGTGTAAGGGGAAATGTACTCAGTTAAATATTAAGCTACAATATTTCTATGTAAAAGCCCAAGATATTGAAGCCTAATTGCAATACTTGGGGGTTTTTTTTCATGAAGATCTTATTTGAAAATGTCAGGCACTCATTTGTCTTGAACAGCAACATATAGCACTTATTGTCTGTTCTCTGTGCTTCCTTTTCTCAAGTGCTTGTGCATCCTATTTTCAGTAGAATTCAGGCAGCAGCACTTATTTTACTTTCTTTCCAGTACTATTCGCAAAAAATAAAATTAAGGTTTGTGATTTAAGCTCAGGCTTAGAGTGGATTCTTAAGAAGAATTAAAAATTTACTTGGATGCAACCAAGACAAAACATTTACTTCTGAGAGAGTCCACTTTAAAGTATTAGGATCCTTAAAGATAGCAGATACCTGAATTCTGCATTTCAATAGACTCATGGTGGGGCAGATTATATTTGTTTTCCTCTGTGTAATGTTTGATGTTGGGTTTGGTTGATGATAGCTTAAATCCACAGTTTTGTGATGGAGTGAGTGGATACTTGCAGGAATTTACTTGGTTATGTACAGACTGTTTACATTGCTGAGGGAGAGTGACAGGGCCAAGAAGTGGGACTGTGCTAAAGCCCCAAAACGAAATCAAATACATTTCTTCATGTCTCTCTTCATCAAGAAGGTCTTAAGCAAAGGGGATTGAAGGCTTTAGTCAGACCATTTATGTATACAGCTCCTTAGCTGAATTATGTGGTGTTTGGAGACACTTTTTTTACTGCTGCCCATCTATATTTGATTCATGTAATTAGGATTGAAGTGGGTGTGCTTTCTGACAGTCCACCCTCTAAACAACAGTACTGCTTCAGGATCCTGATAAGAATGAACCAAGAGTAGGGAATCTTTTTTAACTTTATATTTTCTGTCAGATGAGAGACAGGAAGGCAGATACCTCTGGGGAGGTCATCACCTTGTGGGCATAACAGCGGCTGAAAGAAAAAATAAAACCATGGTTTTTGGCCTTTATTTTTTTATTAGTCCTGGTTGAGAAGGGAGCCTGCTGCTCTGGCAAGTTCATGCCTGTGGCTGGGGCAACCTTCTCACCAGTGTCCCACCCTGTGTGACCACAGGTCAGGCTGCTTGCAAAGCAGCCACAGGGAGAGAAACCCTGCCATGTCACGCATTGGCAGGTGCAGGAGGTGCTGGCCCTGGTGGGAGGGCAGCAGCTGCCCATGCTGCTTCTGGCCAGCTCCAACCCATTCCAGCCAACCCAATCCCTCACCAAGGACCATGAGGGGTTACAGGAACCCATGGTCAAGTGAGCTGGGTGAGAGGGAGGACAGGTGTGCAGGTATGTAAGTGTGTGTGTTTGCTTTTCCATCAGTAGTTGGCAGAGGTCAGAGGCTGAACTAGCTGACATTAAATTATAGGAAATGTGAGTTCTCCTGCTGGAGAAGGTTGTGCCTCCAGCAGTGAAGTGTGGAGGGTGCTGGACATGCCCAGGCATTGCATGGCAGTGGCAGGGGTCACTGCTGTCCCTACAGGGTTCTGGGAGAGGCTGCATGGGGTTTGTGGCATTGGTGTGCCAGGGCTTTGCAGGGTCACTTGGAACAGCAGGGAAACAGGGAGCAGGTGATGGGCAAGGACCCTGAGACAGGGCTGTCCTCACCTGCACGGTCCAGGCGTGCTGGCCTGGAAGCCCTGGGACTGGCAGGGGCATCACTGTCCAATATTCCTCATTGAATTGGTGGTCAATATTGGAACAGGCTGCCCAAGGAAGTGGTGGCATCACCATCCCTGGAAGTGTTCAAGAAATGTGTAGATGTGATGCAGTTAATGGTGGGTCTTGATGACCTTAGAGGTATTTTTCAACCTTGATGATCGTGTGATTCCCCAGGGAGTGGTGTGAGGTGACAAGGTGCCATGGGAGAGCAGGGCCCAGAGGAGGTGAGCTGGGGCCCTGCTGCTGAGTGCTGCTGGTTTTGAGCCTGAACTGATTCAAGCAGTTCCTTTTGTTATTTACCTCAGGTAACATTTACTTACAGGGTTCCTCAGATGCTGCTGAGGAAGTCAGTCATGAACTGCTACAAGGTACAGGAACAGTACAAAATATGAGGAAATACCAGTTTCTGTGACAGAAGGGGGACATAAAGCACTGAATATATAAAAGGGAAGGGTGGCTTCAGTTCAGGTACAAAGGCAGCATCTGAATTCTTAAAAATAGCATCAAGTGTCAGAATTAATACTACTTTGAACTTCAGAGCCCTAGAAACTCCTCTTCTGTAATTCAAGCTGTTTAGGATCATAAACAGTTATTCTCAGTACTGCTGAAACCAGTGTCACACTTGTATCACAATTTTGATATTTGATGTCTTTCATGCATCATAAGGCAAACACAATTACATGCATATCAAGAATAGCTCAGAGCTGTTTCAAAAATCAAGGTTAATCACAGGATGCTTTTGATGTTCCTCTTCTCCTTCATGAGTGTAGAGTTTTAAGTTTAAGTGAAGATGTTCTAGTTAAGGTTTAAGACATGGTTGTTGGAGAAACAGGGCAGACTTCAACTTATCTCTCTAACAAATGACCCAGTCAGTGACATCTTGTCAAACTGTGGGGAGATGGTCAGTATTGTGGACTCTGGGAATCTAAGGTGAAAAGGTAACTTTTTATTCTGGAAAAGGTGGAGTTTTCAAAAAGAACCTTGTGCTGTTTTGGTCATGTTTCTCTGTTACCATTCAGCAAAACACACTGGTTTGGATTTTGTCTTGGTGATACAGCCTATTGCAAGAGATGCTACTTCACCTCAGTAATTTATTTTTTTTTTTATGGCTGGAACAAAAACGGCTTCTACAGTGCTAAAACTTCTTTCATACTCACTAACTTACTTGTGCTGATATAAGATAGAATGAAAACTGCCCTTTCATCTTCATTGAGTAAGCATGTGTTTGTGCAACAGGTGCACCATATTGTCCTCAGTTTAATGTTTTAAAATTCACCATGAGCAGAAGAGGCAAGGACAACAATAAATCTGCTTTACTGGATATTTATCAAGCCACAGTTGTTTCAAAGGGGCACAAGCCTTTTGAGAACCTGAATGTGTTGAAAATCATAGAAAGGTCTGCAGCAGTCCTTTGCAGATTTCCTCCTACCTCTCTTCTCCATCCACTCCAAAGCAAAGTCTGACATCTTAGCCTTAAGTTCATCATGGTTCTAGTGATGTTGCTATTATTGATGCCATGTTATTCTGTGAGACTCTTTCATTGGTGTGTAAAATAAGGTCACTGTCTTTCAAATGTTTTCAACTCCTTGTTTTTGTATACAAAAGTCCCTTCAGAGACAATAGAATGACTTGGCAAGTGAGGTCCAGCACATGTATAAGCACTTACAGAATGAAAACTAAAGTCTGATTGACATGCAAGATGGAAAAACAGACTGTGAAAGTGAAAGCTCAGTGTGGAAAGAGCAATACAAGAAGAAATACAATTAACTAGGAAATATTTCATAAGTAGGAAGCAATGCTGTATGAAAACAGGCTGATGCTCTAATTGTGGGGCTTCAGAAATGAAATTGCTATATATTTGGAGAAATCACTGGTCCTTAACAGTTCTGCAAACACAAGGAAATTTCATTAGCAATGTTGTGTTTTAAAACCATGATGGATCACTTAAAGTCCAGGTTATGCAAACTCCTTTTATTTGTGAGCAGGCTAGAACTGTAAGTTTGGATAGGGATCTTTTTGTTCCTTGGGGTTTACTACTGTGTAGAGAGGAGTGAGAGAATAATGAACTGGGTGCTACAAGAATTTAACACAGAGAATGACTCTTGGGAGTGTTGAGACAGGAAGACAACTGGTTTATTCAGCTAAAGTAGAAGGTCAAAAATACAAAAAAGCTGTGTGGTCAGTCTGCCAGAAGAATTCATAGAGAAGGAAAAGAAGGAGAGATTGCAGCTGGAATACTAAGTTTTGAATATTGGATATAATCAAATATTCCTGATTTAGTTTCGACAGGTTTTTTCTCATACCTGTAGTTGCATCTCCTTCCTTCTTGTTACTCCTTTCATTTTTATTTTCCTTTTGATGTGGAAGTCTTTCTTTTGTAATAGTAGTGGTCCAAACACCGGACAATGTCTATATTGGGGAACTATGGAATTCACTTTGGTCTTTCATATTTTCCTCTAAAATATTTGTAACAGCTCTAGTATTTTGAAAATAGATTTAATAATGAAGAGTCAGTGTAATGTGATGAATTTCTGAGAAGAAAATCATAACTAATAATGGTTTCTGTTGGAAAGCTGGAAATGCCATTATATGCCAACTTGCTGACATAGTATGTAGGTTCACTTTATGGCTGTTATATTACTCATGTAGGTGGCTATAAATGAAGCTATTTCCTTGCTGTAAATCACATGTTTACAGGTACAATACAATAATGCAGATGACTGGTAGCTTGAACACAGCTTTTGTTAGCTGTTGCTAAAAGAGCCAAAGAAACAAGATTAAGCTCAGTCTCATTCTCATGGCTGACAGGGGCTATGAACTCTTTATGCCACCACTCAGCAAGCTTTCTAGCCAGCCACAGAAAGGAGTGAATCAGCTCCAGCCAGACTCCCTCAAGACTGATAAAAATCAGAGAAGTTTTCCATCCAACAGTAGGTTATAAGATGTTTTATAAGGTGGGCAGATGCAGTTATGGCTGTTCCACCAAACATGAACAGAGATGTTGGAATTGAGGTATAAGGGCTTGTTCTCTGCACTCTTTGGTCCCTCAACTGTTAATGACCACATGAAAGTAAAAGTTGACTACAGATCAAACCCTGTGTGCTGGTTTGGGATGAAGTAGAGTTAACTTTCTTCACAGAGGCTAGTGTGTGGCTATGTTTAGGATTTGTGCAGAACACAGGGTTGATAATGCAGAGATGTTTTTGTTATTGCTGAGCAGAGCTCACACAGAGCCAAGGCCTTTCCTGCTTTCCATCCTGCCACACTGGGAAGGAAGCTGGGGATGCATGGGAGACTGGGAGGAGACACAGCTGGGACAGGTGACCCAAACTGACCAAAGGGATATTCCATACCATAGAACATCATGCTCAGTATATAAGGTGGGAGGAAGAAGGAGGAAGGGGGGACATTTGGAGTGATGGCATTCGACTTCCCAAGTAAACACTACACATGATGGGTCCCTGCTCTCCTGGAGGTGCTGAACACCTCCTGTCTGTGGGAAGCAGTGAATTAATTCCTTGTTTTGCTTTGCCTGTGTGTGCAGCTTTTACTTTCTCTGTTAAACTGTCTTTATCTCAACCCATGAGTTTTTGTAGCTCTTACTCTCCTGATTCTCTCCCCCATCCCGTTGCTGGGGGAGTG